>NC_141540.1:124545000-124570000 GCF_021556685.1 Rattus norvegicus
ATGTGTGGGCAGTCATGCTGGCGAGACTTTGTGAGTATCTGATATTACTAGGAGACACAATCTCATAGCAAATTCTCTGATCTCCTGGCCTTAACATCTTTCTGTCCCTTTTCTAGAATATCCCTTAATCTTTAGGAAGCACTTGTTTCTTTACAGCACAATTGGGCACTGCTGCTTTTGATATTCCAATTTCAGATATCAATTTCTTACAACTAGCAGTGGTGCTTTAGAAATGGAACCTCTATGCCCTCGTCTTGGGCTTGATTGGATGTGCACCGTGAAGCATCTTGCTTTTCTCAAAGCAGCTGACTGTCTTCTTGATTCAGCTGTGGTGTGTGTGTGTGTGTGTGTGTGTGTGTGTGTGTGTGTGTGTGTATGTGTGTATGTGTGTGTGTGTTTTCCACAGCTTAGCATCTGTTGAACAGGTGTAGTGATACTGTATGTGTTCAGGACACTTGCATGGAGTGCCTACTGGGTACCAAGCTCCATGCTGAGATTTGTCTCACAGAGAGCTTAAAATGCCCCTGGATGAAGTGGTAGGAGATGCTGGGTTTACTCAGCCTGTTTTTCCCCTAGAGCGAGGCCTATATCTGTCTAGACTTGGCCAGGTCTGACAGAGTCACCATTCTGAGTCTCACTTCACCCTATCCTCAGCTTGCCTTGTCCGGCTCTGGTGTCAGTTCCCCAGGGCTGTGAGCACAGCTCGTTAGCAGCTCCTGGCTCCTGCGCTCCAGTTTCCTCAACTCATGAATCTTTGCAGCTTTCAAGTCTCTGTACTTACAGGACCCATCTTTTCTCCTCTGCTGTTGAGCTCAGGGACTGTCACCCACTGCAGAGAGGGATGTGAGTGTGCCAGATGCCCTGGCCTGTGGAGGAGGCTACACCTGCTAGTAAGGTCTCAGGAAACTAAGAGGACTCCTAGGATTCAGGACTTTTGCATACTTCCAGTGTAACATTTGGGGAAACAGAGACCCTTAGAAGATTGGAGGGTGAGATAGTTGTAGAGCTGAACTGATCTCTCTCTGGGCCCTGGGGTCTCCATAGCTTCATAATGCCAGCCCTACCACATGGGACTTCATGCTCAGGACTCTTCATGCCAGGCCACAGAATGGAATCTAGTATGCTTTCCAGGCTGCCACCAGAAGGACCAAGTATATCTTAGCCATGGCGCTCACCATCCGTGGCTACCATTTGATCTTCTGGCATGACCTTAGCCCTTTGCTAGGGGAACTCTTACAGACTCATCTGACTTACAGGCTTTTGTCCTCTTACTATGGGGCTGGCAATTGCACATCCATTCAGGGAACATGTACTGAGCACCCGGCCAGGACCATTTCTGGAGTCAAATGTGAGTCTGTGTGTCTGTGGAAGCCCATTTTCAGGAACGGTTGGAGACGACTTGCTTAGGGAATGCATCTTGGAAGGAGCAGTGCCTGGCTGAGGGACACAGCATGCATTAGAAAGAAGGGCTGGAAGGAAGGGGCCTGAGGTGCATGGGTTGGCAAATACAGGTGACCTCGAGGTGAGATAACCACTCAGATGAGAAATCAGGGCAGAACCATGGTAGTGGCCACCACAGCCTCATGGGAATGCCACCGTCACCAACTGGTTAGCTCTTTTAAAGTTGACACATTTGAGAATAGGGAACCTCTGTAGGGTCATTTGGGAATAGGGAACCTCAGTGGGGTCACTTGAGAATAGGGAACCTCAGAAAAGAGACTGGTCGTGGGAAAAGCTGTGGTGCGTTTTCTTGATTAATGACAGATGAGGGTAGTGCCACGTCTGGACATGTCGTCCACTGTTGGACAAGAAAGCAGGCTGAGCGAGCCAGGAGAACGAGCCAGTAAGCAGCCCCCTCCACAGTGTTTGCTTCAGTTCCTGTCTCCAGGCTCCTGCCCTGCTTGAGTTTCTGCCTTGGCTTCCCTCAGTGCCCTGTGACCTGGGATCTGTGAGCCAAGCACCCCAGGTTGCTTTAGTCCGCGCTTTGTCACATCAGTAGGAAGCCCAGTGAAGGCACAAGCTCAGGACCTCCCGAGGCCACCACAGGCCTTTGTGAATGTCCTTGGGTAGTATTTTCTGTCAGATCTTGACTTCGGGGGACACAGGGGACCCATAGACTCCTTTCAGCTATGGGGATCTTTATATACGGGTGTAGAGGCACAGACATCCTTCATCCTGAAGTGGTCCACACTGTAGTGGCACTGGAAACACACAGTTGATGATGGCTAGGACTGAATGTCCCTGTTTGAAAAACATTTCCCAGGAAAAACAAATGTTGGAAAGTTAAACATTTGGGCTATTAGTACCGAACAGAAGACAAATCACATTTGCCTTTTAAATATGGGCATCAGTGTGGCACAGTGGTTCCAGGAGCCTCCCACGCAGGACCCACAGGAGTCGCTGAGGCGTGCGATGGGGCCAGCCTTTGGTTTAGCGGAGTCCCTGCTGTGCTAACATATGTCCATCCACAGCGATGTCTTTGCAGCGGGAAGCTGTAGGTGGATATGGGTCCCCGAGCCTCTGTGCGCCCTGGGTAATACTGGAACTTTTTAGAGCCTCCATTTTAACCCCCCCTGCCTTGGCTCTCATTTCTGGGATGAAATCTCCAGAGACCCCCAGGTTGTGATGTAATCGGTTGAAGTCCAGGATCTGAGCCTTCAGCTTTTCTGTAGTTTCTACGTTTCGATGTTTTGATGCCTTGGAGTCTCCCCGGCTGCAGGGACTGTACCTGCCAGGGTGAGCAGCAGGCCTTCCACAGGCGAACCAAGCACACCGCAGCCGACAGACCCATTGTGGGTCTCTCGACTGAGACCGCTCTCCACTTGCCCTGATTACCCAGAGTGCCACACTCTGAGGAACAGCTCACATGCCCCAGATCCCCAGAGACACTAAACTGGTGACCTTTAGCCTGCTCACTTGCTGTTCGGCCCACATGGCGTGGCCCACTGCCGAGTCTCTTGTTCACATTTCTGCTTTACCCTCTGACTGGCCGAGCTTTCCTGTGGGTCCTGGGGTGCCACGGTAAGCTTCTTTCTCTTAAGTGATTGAGTGCCTCTCCCCCCATGCACCCCTGTCTTATACAGAGGGTGGAACACATCTGGGGTGGGAAAATGTGTGACTTCCTGTGTTCACTAGCACAGGATGAGCATGCAGGCTACAGGCGAAGGTGCTGAAGGCCCCTCTTGGGTCAGCCAGCCAGTGCAAGGTAGATTGGGCTCTGTAGCCTCTGCAGACTGGAGGTCATGGTCTTTGCTTGCAAAGGGTGTCAAGATGCATCAAATACACATTGCCAATCCTGGCGCCTGGCCCAGGGATGTCACTACAGGGCCGTAGGCATAGCCTGTGCCTCCCATGTCCTGTTCCAGGGCTCTTCTGCCTGTCTGGGTCAGACACGGACTCCTTTCTCCTTACACCACTGGCTCACAGGGTCCACGCCGTGAGGACTTGGTCGCTGGCAGCTTGCTGCTGACTCTCAGAGCTAGCTTTTTCCCAGTGTTCCCCTAGACTGTGCACCACGCTAACTCGACTCTCCCAGACATTGGCAAGCGTTTAAACACAGAACTGTCAACGACGCACTAAAAATGCAATCAGAGATCGTTACACTGTCTCTTCATCCCACCCCCCTCTGCTGTGTTCGGTGAGACAGGGAATGGGCAGGAAGGAAAAAAGCAGTAAGTGGGTACTTTCCTGATTGTCATTGTGTTTAGAGCATGCTAAAACCCTGCCAGGCGCAATGTGCCACTCTGGGACCAGTGCTGATGGTGTAGAAATGTGTGTGCCTCTCACAGAGTGTAACGGATCATGCTGTGTGGATACAGTGTGGCCTGGGATGGGATAGGACAGGTTAGCAATAAAGATTAGTAACCTCTTCGGAGAGAGATTAATGTCAGGACTTAGCAGGCTCCTACTGGAGTCCTTCAGCATTTTGTGCACCCCAATCTGGCTGCCTTTGGAAGCTTTGTGTGGATTTCTTGGACTCCACGCATCTGGCAAATGAAAAGGAAAACCCACATGTCACCCTCATCTGCTCCCCTGATTTGACAGTCCATGGTCTCTTTACCCACTGAAAAACCCATAACTACCAAAGGCAGCATCTCAAGTAAGCTGGAAGGGGAACGTAGCTTCTGGGTGGATGGCTTAGTGTCACCACGCTGACATGGTAGGGTGTGTTTACCGGTTCTGAAAGCCAGGGGTAGAGGCTGCCTTTGAGCTCAAGGGTTGAGGATCAGTTTCCCAATGCACCCTGAAAGGCCACCTAGAACACCTCCCATTGTGGGGCTATGGAGTCCTTCGAACCACTGTGTGTCACTGAGGTGGGCTTTGAGGTTTCAAAAGCCCATGTTAGCTCTGGTCACTGCCTTTGGATAAGAATGTAGAACTCTCACCCACTTCTCCAGCAGCACGTCTGCCTATGTGTCACCATGCTCCCTGCCATGAAGATCATGGACCAAGCCTTAGAAACTGTTAGCCAGCCCCAGTGAAATGTTTTCTTTTCTTTTTTTCTTTTTTTTTTCTTTTTTTTTGGTTCTTTTTTCCGGAGCTGGGGACCGAACCCAGGGCCTTGCGCTTCCTAGGCAAGCGCTCTACCACTGAGCTAAATCCCCAACCCGAAATGTTTTCTTTTATAAGAGTTGCCTTGCTCATGGTGTCTCCACAGCAACGGAACATAGTAGGTCACTAAACTGCTCTTGCCGTCTTCGGGGCCCTAAAAGAACATTTCCTGGGGACTACAGCAGAGCAGACAAAGACTTGGGCTTCTAACAGAGTTCAGCTTCAGTGAACGTGGGTCCCCCCCAGTGCAGCATGCATTTGGACAGGCTGACCAATGCATCAGCTGAGGAAGTCAGGCCGAGCAAGTCAGAGAAATACTAAAGTCATTTGGACATGTCTGACACCCTGAGCCTGACCAACTAGCTAAGACTCTCTCACTTGAACCGTCCCTGCCTGGACCTTCCAATGACTGCTTCTTCTGGCTTCGTGCATTTGTCATTCCTGGCTCCAAAGGGTGACCGTGTGACCCGGTCTTAGGTGATGTGTTCCATTTCTGCTTGTGGAACACCCCTGCCCCAAGGGTCTGGCTCCTGTCCATTCGTGCACTAGAGGCTCCCTGGATGGAGGCTGTTAGACCTCTTCTCTGCTGTGGGTGGGTGGCAGTGGGGACAGCAGCTGGGCATGGGTACACTCACTTCTCTGTGTGCAGGTAGAGGGTGGGAAGGCAGTGCTATACAAGAAGTCATCATACTCTGATGGGCGAGATGTTCTGGGTTGTGGACTGGAAGGCAAACCTGTAATGAGGGGCCACAACCCTAAATCAGAGGAGGGGGTTTCATCTAAGTCACTGATGACCAGGTCATTGAAGAGCCTTCATTTGGGCTCCATACTCCCCGTCTGCTAGAGAACAGGGAGGGCTGGAGGAGACTCACAGATGGACAGTTACATAGATGAAGGAAGGAAGCCTGAAAGCATCACCCGGTAGGGACAGGGGTCCTGGATGGAAGGAAGGATCTAGGAAGATGGAGATTCTCTTGATGTGAAGGAGACAGTCAGTGTTCTCTGGCAGATTGATTGAGAAATGTACTCCTCCACCCACCTCTCCATTCATCTACCCATTGGTCTGTCCATCTACCACCCACAACAGCATGCAGTCTTATAAAAATCCATTTATACCCTTCCAGCCGCCCACCCTTACATCTGTTACACACACCCTGTCATTTAATCATCTATCCGTTCATCTCAATTACTCTTTCCCCCACCTACCAATCCACTGAGCCATCCTCCCCTTACCCCCTACCCACCCACCCACGCATTTACTACACAGCCATCCATCCATCCACCTATTCATCCACCCATCCATCTACCCACCCAGTCACTACCCATCCATCCATCTACCTACTCATCCATCCATCTATCTACTCACCCAGCCACCACCCCCACCCATCCATCCATCTACCCATTCACTACCCATCCATTCATCCACCACCCACCCACCCATCTATCCATCATCCATCTACCCACCCAGCCACTACCCACCCATCCACCCATTTACCCATTTACTACCCATCCACCCGTCCATCCACCCACATACCCACCCATTCATCTGTCTATCTGTGTCTATCTCTATATCCGTCTGTCTGTCTATCCGCTCACTCACCCTTCCTCCTACTTACCTCCCAATTCACCCGCCCCCAACACCCGCTGAGAGACAAGGCACGGTGGTTCAGAATGCACCTCTATGCCGTCACAGGAGTGCCAGGAGATTCTGTCACCCATGGTTTTTTTTTAGCCACTCCTTGGCTAGCATGTCTTATGCTTTGGCTGGCAACCCAAACCATCCCCCTCAGATGTCAAAAGGAAAGAGAAAGGCTTAGCATCTGTGGGGATCACAGGTGGTGAACTGTCGAGTCCAACGGACCTCCCAGACAGATGGACTCATGGGATGGGGTGCTGCCTCTGACACCCACCTTGTGGAAGGGAACAGGTATTTGAACCTGCCACCCTGGGAAGGTACAGCTTCCTCCTGTGGCCTGGCCTCGGGCTTGGGAGGTGGTTCTTTGTACTCTGTCATAATCCCTGGAGACTATAGGTCTCAGCTCTCCTTGTCTGCCACGGGAGCTCCCGAGGAGAGCTGACAGCTTCCTGCACACCCAGCCCCTACAGAGACGCCCCTGCAGAAGCATGGGATTGTGCAGTTAGCGTAATTTGCTGATTTGCTTAAGTAGCACCCCAGTTAGAGACACGGCAGAAATCCATTAGTGTGGCCCCACCCCCTAGCTTCGCCCGCACTCGAAGTGGAAGCCAGGATGAATCAGGGACGTAGGCAGCCAATGGTGGCCACCCAAGCCATTCTTGCCACCCCTTGGTCTGGTCCTTGTCCTGTGCTTGGGGAAGGACTGATAAGGCTCCCAGGCTGACTCTGAGGGTCTTGTGGCCTTGAAGGACTCTGGGTCAGTGACCCAGAGGCACCGAGTTAGTTGACACTTAGAATGTCACCCCTGCACCTGAGCCACGAAACCCCTCCAGTCTACCAGTTTCAGCTCAAGGCCCTCGGATATGGAGTGGACTTAATGGCATCTACTTGGGATGGCTCTGTGGGGAATCAAGATCTTGATGACGCTAGGATGCTGCCCATGGTGGGCTCCAGTTGGTCATTTCAGCTCCTTCCCACTGCTCTGTCCACTCAGCCCCCAGCTCCAGTGGCTACCAGTGCATCCATCACAGGGTAGTGCTCAGCTACTGTGGTGCAAGTGGCTTTGTTCACCGGAATGTGGTGGGAACGGAGGTGGGTGGAGCTAACACGCCCACTCCCCTGATCCTGGGCTTTCCACAAGGACTAGGTTGCAGTAAACCTCCGGATGGGACTTGGGAGCTCCGTCTCCCACAGCCTCACTGGTCATCACTCACCTCCCACTGACCCTTCCAGGCCTGGGCATGGGTTACTGCAAAGCCCCAAACTCCAAATGCCTGACAGTGGACAATATGTCAAAATGAGTGACCTGTATTCTGTGAGATAGTAGGACCGGCAGGGACTGAAGAAAGTGGGCACTATCCTCCTGTCCAAGGGGACAGATAAGCAGCAGTTCTGGACTGAGCCAGGGCCACCGAATGTTAGTAACTACAAAATAACGAAAACAATTGTTTATTTTTAGAAACCAAGAAGAGTGAAGTTTTATTGGGAATCTCTCAAATTTTTATTGCTGGCAACAAATTCAATTTAAAAAAAAACAAAACAAAACAACCAAAGCTGTAGCAAGCCGAACATGCCTGGGGTGGGGGTGGGACGTGCAGCTTCTAGTTTGCAAATTCTGGCTAGAGAAGCTCACTTCTTCCTTCAGAATGGCGAAAGGTTTTGTCCATTTCCATCCAGTGTGTTCTGTGGCACCAGAGGTTTCTCACCCAGGCGGAGTTCCTGTTCACATCTCATGTGTGAGGAAGCTAAGGCACGCGGCAGGGGTGGGGCGTGGGCCCACGGAGGAGGTTAGTGCTGAAACTAAGCCTTGTCCTATCACCATGGCTTTCCAGAGCTGATAAACAGGCTTAGGGGCATCGAGTCAGTGTGCAGATTGGGATCTCATGCGTTTCTGGGTTCTTCCACTTCCACAGTGCCCTAGCTAGGCTGAGAATCACTGGATATCCTCAGCCCCTTACCTTGATGGTCGGGCATGTGGTCAAGCAGGTTGTGTAGGCCTCAGGTGGGCCCGCCTGGAAAAGCGTGTCCCTGGCTTCTAGACTGTTCGGTTTTATTGCAGTTAGAATGTGGTTTTGTCAGAGGGAGCTGGCGACTTCTGGCTGGGTAGTTCCTTTATAAAAAAAGCTCCACTTAGGAGAAGTTCTAGAAAAGAACTTCAGGACTAGTCAGTGAGTCAGTAAGGAGCAGAATCAGTGTATTGGGCCATTTTAACATTTTGTCTGAATGCATGTGAGTGCAGCAACTATGGAAGCCACCAGAGGGCTTCGGGTCCCTTTGGGGCTGAAGTTCCAGGCAGCTGTGAGTGCTGGGACCTGCACAGAGGCTCCCGGAAAGGCAGAAGCTTTCTCGACAGCTGCACCATCTCTCCAGCTCCTAGAAGACATTTTGACAGAGTCTTCAGGAGGGAGTATTAGAGAGAGGGAAAGGGAGAGACTTGGAAAAAAAGATAGTACACCACTGTACCGCATATGTGCACCAGGTAGGGTGTGGGAGGGGGGGAGAGAGAGAGAGAGAGAGAGAGAGAGAGAGAGAGAGAGAGAGAGAGAGAGAGAGAGAGAGAATTGACCTTAACTGTTTTTATTGTAATTTCATATATGATTCTGATTCAGTGGCTTCTGAATTTACATCTCCAAAGGCTTCTAAGGTCTCTCTGTGTCTCTGTGTCTCTGTCTGTGTCTCTGTGTCTCTGTCTCTCCATCTCTGTCTCTCTGTCTCTCTCTCCTGTCTCTCTCTCTGTCTCTCTCTCTGTCTCTCTCTGTCTCTCTGTCTCTGTCTCTGTCTCTGTCTCTGTCTCTCTCTCTGTCTCTCTGTCTCTCTCTCTCTGGCTTCGGAGGGAGCCTTTCTGAAGTTCTGTGGGTAGGATTAAGGCTGATAGGTGAAGCACTGGGCTGGGTCACAAGGGTCACACAGGTAACTGAGAGGTGTTTTCACTGTGAACAAAGTTAATCACCTTGTTAGCCCGATTCTGAGGAAACCGCAGGTCACGCGTGGGAAGAAGTAAGGGCATATCCCAAGCCCGCACTCGGGCTTTGAGCACAGCTCAGTGCCATTCTAACCTTCTGTTCTGAAAATCTGTCTCTGTGAAAAACTGTGACACCCTTGATCCTCAGGCATTGAGAAGCTTCAGCCAGACTCGGGTGGGTGAGGAGCTCCTTGCCATTCCCACAACCCCTAATTTTCACCTTTCTGTCTTGCTTGGGTTATGCAGCAGTGAGCAGGTACATGGTGTCGTATCATATCACAAGGCCCAGAGCCTGACCTGCCCATCCTGGCTCCCACCTGAGGGCAGGAGCAGGCTTCTCCCCAGAATGCATGTGACGGCTGAATCTCAACACAGTTGTTGATTCTGACTCCAGATCCTGAGCATGGGTTACCAAGAAGACAGGCGGAAGGCTAGACATGGTTCTCCTGGGAACATTGGTTGTGTGTGTGCTAACATTTACATGTATAACTGTGCATGGGCACATGCAGTGCATGTGCACGTGTGTAGTACATGTGCATGTGTTTGCATGTGTGTGCACGTGCGCACACGTGTGCATGTGTGTGTGCGTGCGCGTGTGCGCGTGTGTGCATGTGCGTGTGTGTGTGTGTGTGTGTGTGTGTGTGTGTGTGTGTGTCTATGTATGCCAGAGGTCAATCTCCATGTCATTACTTAGGCATTTTCTGTCTTGATTCTTTTTGAGACAAGATCTATCCCTAACTTGGAACTTATCAGGTAGGGTAGACCAGCAGGCCAGTGAGCCCAGGGACCCACTTCTCTCTGCTTCCCCAGGACTGGGATTAGAAGTGTGTGCCACTAGGCCTGTATTTTAAAAACAAACAAACAGGCAAACAAAAACAACACCCCCAGCAACATCAGCATGGGTTCTGGAACTGGAACAAAGCAGATACTTTAATTTATCTCCACAGCCCAACATTTTTTTAAAAAATTCAAACCAGGACTTCCAGAGCCATTACAACTTCCTTTGGGCAGCAACTGAGGCAGAGGGCTGGGCAGAATGGAGCCTGGGCACCGCGTGTGGGCAGAGTGAATGGCATTTTCTGGGCCAACGGGGTGGACGCCCTGCAGGTGGGCACTGCTGGTCACTATGAAGCTGTTAGCCTCCTGGGTTTTTTGCAACTTGATTGTGTGGTTCTTGGGTCTGAACCTTGCAGATGACATCAGACCATAGTGTTCAAAATGCTGAACATTCTGGAACCTTGTTTTGGCTGCGATTCCACGTTGGTGCCACTGGGCTTTGGGGTTTTCCCTGAGTGCAGCATCTCAAACTTTGAAGGTTCTACCAAGAGCTTGCACGTGTAGCTGAGGAGCGATAACCCAAGGTGGAGAAAGCTGAGAGACTGATGGCAGCAGGGGCTTATGGCCCTGGGGAGGTTTTCTTCTAGTCAGACAGAAGGGAGGGAAGCAGAGAAAAATGAGGCAACTTATGTGCTGGGAGGACACTGCCCCGTGCTCAAGGACTGATGGCCAGTAGAGGCCAGGCAGGCTGAGCCAGGGGCAATGACTGGGCTACTGCCTCCTCTGATTCAGAACACAGGATGGGGGCAGTGGGGTGCCCCTGCTTGAGGGGCCACAGTGGCTGTCCCCAGCTATCTCCCTTTGGTGGCTCTGTGGCTTCCACAAGGGCCGCCAGCAGCTCTGTGCATGCCTACCCCGCAGGCAGCCTGCCCTACGAGTACAAGATCGTGATCGCGGGCAACCACGAGCTGACCTTCGACCAGGAGTTCATGGCTGACCTCATCAAGCAGGACTTTTATTACTTCCCGTCCGTGTCCAAGCTGAAGCCGGAGAACTATGAGAACGTGCAGTCTCTGCTGACCAACTGCATCTACCTGCAGGACTCAGAGGTCACGGTGCGTGGCTTCAGGATCTACGGCTCCCCATGGTGAGTGTGATCGGCCCCCATCTTCACCAGCAGTTGGGGCGAGGCAGCGGGTGGCGGTGACTCCGGTCTTCCTGGAGGTGCTCAGGACCCAAAGCTGAGGCTTGGGACCAGGGCAATGAGGACACAAGGATCTGGGACTTAGTCTTGTCACTTTTACCCTTTGTTTGACCCCAGGCAGGCTACCATCACCCCCTGAGCCTCAGTTTCCCCATCTGGAACCAAGGAAGGGTAACAGCACCTGTATCCTCTGCAAGATATATATGGATAATATAGATATAGACATGGATAGAGATATAGATGAGGATAGAGGTACAGATTACATATATAGACATAGTTATGGATATAGGTAATGCTGTTTTCCATGCAGGTGGGTACTATAAAGACACGGAGGCTGAGAGAGCACACAACTTCCAAGATGACACAGCTAGGCAGGGGAGGGGCTGCAGCCGCAGGGCTTTGTGTTAAACACGAGCCTCTAGCCCGAGGGATCTCCCCCTTCTGTCTGTCTTCTGCCCTCCCAAGAAAAGGCATGTGATGTTGGAAAGACGATTGATCCATGTAATTGAGGAAAGGCATCTGGGAGCGTCAGACGGTCTCTCGGGGCACTTTCCCGTACGGGGACAGCAGCTGTTTAAAGACAAACGCACACTGAATCCTTATTCTGTCGGAGACTCAGTGACTGACTGGGCTGTCGCTCTGAACTCACCCAGCTGGGCGGTGCTCAAAGTGACCATGGGTCCAGACTATCTTTGTGATGGTCACTGTGTCCATGACAATGGCAACTGACCATAGCAGTGCTGCTGCGGACGGCAATGGTGGTTAGGATGGTTGTGATGGTGATGATGATGTTGGTGATGGTGATGATGGTGGTGATAAATGGGGGTGATGATGATAGTGATGATGATGGTGGTGGTGGTGGTGGTGGCAGTAATAATGTTGATGTCAGTTATGATGATGTCAGGATGGCAGTGATGTTAGTGATGATGTTGGTGAAGATGGCTATGACGGTGATGATGATGTTGGTGATGACGGCAGTGGTTGGTAGTGACGATGATCAGGTAATGAACAAGGTGGTGGTGATCCTGCTGCTGCCTGTGGCATTGTGTCATTAGTCCATGGAACAAAGCCTCCACAATACTCCTGTGGGGCTGATCTGTTGTCCACTTTCCACAAGTGGACAGATCTACTGGCCCTTGCATGGCCACAGGGTGTAAAGTGTTGGCAGGGTGAGAGGAAGCTCCCCAGAGAAGGTGGATGACCCCAGCTCCATGGGAGGACATGGGCTCTCATAGGCAGGGAGGGAGTGGCACTGTGGAGGGCTCCCGGTGAGCTAAGAAAACAATACATCTGGGAGCCCTGAATTTGATGTCTTTGATTTAAGACTGAGGTGTGGTTAGGACCTGTGTGGGTCTTATGAAGCCCTGGAAAAGGGAGAAGGGCCAGCCTGACCCTTTCTCCTGCCCCAGGAGGAGCCTGCTGTCTCTGCCTGGGGCTTGTGATACTCAAGGGTTTCATGTGCTCTCCTGCTGCCTCTTGAGGACTTTGGACACTCAAGGGTGTGAGGGACTCAAAACCAAAGGCAAGGCTGTGAGAAGGTGTCTGAGGCTGCCTGTCAGGCTGCAGCGGCTGGTCTGAAGCCTGCTTATGCGACAGCTCAGCTCAGGAGCACATATGGAAGTCTGAGCAATGTCTTGGGTCCTGAGGCCAATCTGGGTATGGCAAAAATAGGGTGGGGCCATCAGGGTGAGAGGTGGAGGTTCTGAGTGTGAGGTCAAGAATCAAGACTGGATCTCTGCACTGTGGTTTACAACCTGCCCCAACACACACACACACACACACACACACACACACACACTTTCTCTCTCCACACATATACCATATGAATATACATACACATACATATACACTTACACACACACACACACACACTTTCTCTCTCTCTCTCTCTCCACACATATACCATATGAATATACATAGACATATATACTTACACACACATACACACACACCACACACATCACATACACATACACACACCACATACATACACATATATAGAGACATATCCACATAGATACATATACACACATACACATACATATACACCATACATACCACATATACACACATATATACACACATGCACACAACATACCACACACCACCAATATACATACACACCACCCACATATATACATACATATCACACACATACACACACACCACCCACATACATACACACACACACACACACACACACACACACACACACACACACACACACGCCCTTAAAAAAAGAGGTTTGTAAAGGTTAAAGGCATAGCTTAGGGATCAAGAAAACTGAGCTTAAATTTAGTCTCACCTTTTGGGGACTGTGTGACCCTGGGCATCACTGGGTGACCGGATGATCTAAACTCACTTTCTTACAGAATGGGATGGCAGTGAGCCCTCCTCCAGCAGGTGGCTATAAGGTGTCAGAGGGCTCCTCTGAGCCCATGGCAGTCACCATAAGTGCTCAGAATGGAGACCTGCTTTGTTTGCATGGCGTGGGGATGCCCTTCCTTCATGGTCTGGTAAGGAGGGCGAGGGGAATGGAGGAGATGCACCACCCAGCAACCAGGCTCACCAGAGCTGAGTAACTTAGCGTTAGGGCTTCCTAGGTGTGTGCTCCTCTGTCCAGGGAATGGTCCATATCCCATCACTGAACTAGCCGAGAGGATGAGGCTTAGGTGAGCCCAGCTGCCAGTTCAACTACTGTCCTGCTGCTTGGAGTTCTGGCCACCAGTGGCCCAGTGGGACCTTCAGTGTGGACATGACTGGCCTCTCTAGTTCCTGGCTTCCCCCAGCCCCAGAGAGCTTGCTTTCTTCTTGCCCCAAGACCTGTGTGAGTAGAAGCACAGGCTGGTCAGCAGAGTAAATGAACAGGGTGTGTGTTGGGGTTGGGGATAATCAGGAAGCTGTGTAGTTGTGCTCCTGGAAGGGCAGGATGGAATCCATGATGTTCCCCATTGGAGCAGGCTTTAGAGCTAGGACTAAAGGAAGTATAGCTCAGGGGGTGGGGTGCTCACATTCTCAGCCTGTCTGTGCTTATACACCAGGCTTTCCTTGGCCTGGTGACATGAATAGCCCCAAGGCCATTCTGTATGCAGAGTTCTACCCTCTTCTCTGAGACTACCCGGGGCTGGGAGCAGGTGGCAGGTGGCAGGAGGTGGCTGGCTCTGTTTCTGTGGTGCCATGGAATCAGTCCTGGGAGTTGTCCCCTCTCCTCTGGCACCTGCATGTGTTAGCAGTGTGCCTGCAACACAGGCTGCACACATCAAGGCACTGCCACTCCAGCCTTGTGACTTTGGGTAACCATGGCAGCCTCTCTGGTCCCACTGCACCACAGGGAGACGATTTCATTGCATGATAGCAGGGTTTGAGGTCAGTGTGGCTGTCCGTATGAAGGCCTGGGGGTGAGGTAAGCACCATCAGTGGTTGAGGTTCTCGTAACTCATGATCAAGGGGGCATGCTCAGAAAGGGGTTAGCTCTATGCCAGATGAGGGTTAGGCTAGCAATAACCCCCATTTTATAGACAGGCAAGAAGAGTCCAGGTAGGCACATGGTTCAGCCAGGGTTATCAAGACAGGGGTGCTCCAGACACCTGGCCAGCTTCTGGTGAGCTCTACCCTCCCTGGAGTCATGCAGTATTTTCCTAAGTACCACTTGGGTATCCTAGGGGACACGGAGGCCTGAGAATCACTGTCCTGGTTCATCAGTAAATGTATCAAACCATCCATGAGCATTTATTAAGGACCTGGCTCCCACTGAGCCTCGTAGACGTGGCTGGACTCACCAGTACAACATTGCTGTCCTGGGTTTCACCCTGATGATAGCTGATGGCCAGAAGCTCCTGATTCCAGAAGAAGCCCTGGAAGCTGGGGTCAGGGAAAAAACCCCATGGAGAGAGCTGTGAACCAAAGAGACCACAGAGCTAAGGATGTGAGCAATGGTGTGGCTATCACAGGCAAAGGTCAGGAGACTGGAGGAGGTGCCAGGCTTGTGGGCACTGTGGGGACTACTTCCACGCCCTGGCCGGGTCACAGTAAGAGACAGAAGTCACAGGCTTGGCAGCCAGAGTCTCAGGGTCCTTGACTGGCATCCCTGCCCTACCTTTTCCCCCAAGGAACTGGGAACTAGGTTTTCCAGAGGAACGTCCCTCAGTACCCCTCCAGGGTGGATCTGAGGACCACAGCAGCACCGAGGTTGAAACCTGCTGGCTCCCTGTGGCTCTTTTCCAGGAGAGCTTCATGGATCCCGCCTCACTCTGCATGTGGGCGTGTGGTGTACACCACAGAAGGATGCTCACCCAGGAAGTGCATCGCTGCTGGGGCATGTGTGCCGGTGGGTTACAGGTGACCTCCCTCATCTATTCCATGGCCTCTGGAGGCCCTGGGGGCAGCCATCATCACGCCTCTGCTAATGAGGCCTCTGTGCCTCTTGCCCGTGCATCCCTGGGCTGGTGAGTCAGCCCTGTTGCCCAGGATTCAAGTTTTATCCCTGTCACTAAGCTACAGAAGCATTGGCCAAGCTGAACAGCCTCCCCGAGGTTCAGTGTCTGGCTAGTGATGCCATGAGGTCTCGGGATAGGTGCATTACCCTCCCAGGACCCTTGGTGAAGAAGGCTTAGTGGCTGGTGTCCCAGGGATCTTAGAAGCCACACACGTGGAAATGGTATAAGCCAACCCTTAAAAATGTGTTCGTAGCTTCAGAGCCTCTTGGTCTAGCTTTGGACTCTACCCAGACCTGGGTGAGGTGTGTAGGATGAGCCCTCCCCACCAACAGTGCCCTAAGGTTTGAGGCTGACACAGTCAACTTCCGGGCGCTGGTCAGCTACCCTCTGGGCAGCTCATGGTGGGAGAGAGTGACTGATGGTTATTGAATTCAGATGATTCAAGACAAGCCCCATGGACCTGTAACCCGCCTCCTTTAGTCAGTCTCTCGTTGAGATTCCCTTCCCAGATGATTTTGTCAAGTTGTTGATTAAAACTAACCAGTAAAGTTATTTCTTCTCTCTCCCTGGACATATTGGTTGATGTGTGGAGTTCAGATGTCCTTTCCAGCCTCAGAGGTGTAGTCGTGCCCACAGGGGTGGGGTGGACTTGAACACCATGGGAGGGAATCGGCAGGTCGTTACTCAGGTGGGAAAACTTATACACAGGATGGCAGTATGAGAGCCCATGTGGCTTTAACAGGTAGTGATCTTCTTGTCACAGGGGATATGCAAGCAGGGCTCTGCATGCCAGCAGCGACTCCAGGCAGCTGCCACACGCCCTCTGCTTTTATGTGCGTGCTGGGGATTTGAACTCCTGGTCCTCACCTATTTGCAACCGAGTCAGTTCTCCAGCCCTCCAATCTCTTCAGCAAAGTCCATTTGCCAAGTGATGTCCCCTGCCAGCAGTTGCTTACCTGTACCCCTGCCAACACTTGGTACCATAAGGCTCTAGGTTTTCCTCCCTCTTGGGTGGGTGCTGGTGCTGCCATGAGCCTTGGAACCTCTCCATGGTTTCTGACCGCCTACGTTCTCCTTTCTGAAGTCTTTTGCCTAGTGCACTATTTGAGGCAAGGGTAATCTGTCCTTCGGTTGGTTTCAGTGACTCGGGGATGAAACCCAGAGTCTCACATGGGTTAGGCAAGTTCCCTTACTACCGAGCTGTCGCCCTGGCCAGCTCTGTTCTTTCTCTTTCTTACTGGTTTCTCGAGAGGCTTGGTGTGGTCTGAGTGGGAGATGGGTCCTTGGTCACTTGACACCTGACAGATCGACTCCTGTCTTCTCACACACAGAGCCATGAGATGAGCAGAAGCCCCGGATTTGGGTTCGATTAAACGTTTTTGCACTGTTCTTCCTGGCAAGTGCTTCCGGTGTCCCGCTGATGGGATCTTTGCTCTCTGGGTCACGAAGATTCTTTCCCTTGCCCCACACAACCGTACTGCTTGCTTTTCAGGCTTGGGCATTGGGGCCACTGGGAATGGGGGTACTTGGTGTGAGTGGGGTGTGTGTGGGGTGGGTCCTACTTTGTGCTTATCCTTGTGGGCACTGTCGGCAGGAGTCTGCTCTGGTCTAGCACTCCACCAGCTCATTCAGAATGGGATGGGAGTGCCTTCCGTCACCCCAATGACAGGTTTCTTCAGCATCACCTCTGCTCACTGGAATACTTGAGACCAGGGGCCTCTTTCACATGTACTCTCTAACTGTGAAGCTTGACACGGCACCTGGGTTACGTTGATAAATGTTCCTGGAATGGATGAGTGCACCGATAGGAGGGAGGATTCCAAGCAGCGGGTAGTCCATTTTAATCCCTCCCTGGACTGTTTCCTGTGTGTGCATCTCTCTGTGGCCCCTTCTTGACCCACACCGCCAACCCCTCACTCCCTAGGTTCCCATTCCAGGCTGGACTCTGAACACCATGGCCTGACAGTGCCACCTCCTGGCTTACCACGCTGCCCATTTTCACCAGTTCCCCCAGACCAAAGGCCAGATGCCTGCTTCCCTGTGCCTTTGACCCGGGCCCACTCTTTCCCAGCATTGGAGGGGAAAGAAGGGGCAAGAATCTGAGGAAACCATGCCTCCCTCATGGGCACACGGTGACTCTGTGGGACTCTTGACACGGTTGCTGGTCCCCCGAGCTACAGCCGGGTGTATGTCCGCCACCCAGGGCAGCTCTGGGGTGGAAGTAACTTCAGGAAGAGGGAAGAGTCAGCTTTTACAAAATCCTGCTTCTTCTTCTTTTTTTTTTAAGTCCTGCATATATACCCTATTCATTTATGGGTTTTGGATGCATTTTTTGTTCTCATTTAACTAAAAACGGCCTTGATTTAAAAAAAAGAGAGAGAGAGAGAAAGAGAAAGAAAAAAGGGAGTGAGGGGGAGAGTGGAGCTGGCACGTAGCGGGCCCATCTGCTCTAATTACTTCTGGTATTTTGAAAGAAGGCATCGAAACCTGCTGAGACGCTGAACTTCGGGAAGCTGCTCCAGGGCTGCAGGGCCTGCACCCCGGCGGCTGGGCTCAGATACAGCTTCTGTGTTTGACTAGGCTGCCTCCCATCAGGGCTGGACCCCAAGGCCTAAGGAGGAGACTTCTCTTGTGTCTAGGAGCCAGGGCGTCAGGGACAAGCTGAGCACTCTGCAAGGCCGGACTGAGAACCCAGCCTGGTGTGCCCATGCCAGCAGTGTGGCTCTGGTCAGAACCGTGGCTTTGCGTGACAGTGACACACGGAGTCTCTGTGTCACGGAGAATTAAAAGAGGCCAGATAGAGACATTGCCTGGCATGTAGTTTGTGTCTCATCTTGGGGTAGGCTGGCTGCAGCCACCCAGTGTTGAGAGCATAGATAATAATAAAGGTTTCTTTTACATAGCTGGTAACTGTAGACAGCATTTCCAGAGCTGGGCATGGAACAGCAAGTGCCTGGTGGCCTCTTGGGAGGGGGTCCTGGGGGTGGGCACTCATGTCCTCTTTGATGTCCTATTCTCTTACTTTGTACAGCTAAGTAGGCTTGATGCACAGCCTGGGGGCAGGAATGGAGCAGCCTGGGAACATTGTCTGTCTCTGACGGTGCTTAGGGAAGCCAGTCGGTGTGACAGATGTGTGTCCTACCACAATCCCCAGGACAATTAGTGAGGCTCCCGCTATTCTCTCACTTTAGAGATGAAAGTACTGAGTCTCAGGAAGCAAGCTGACTTGCTATGAAGGAAGTCCCCACACGGATCACGGGGAGCTGAATCAGGGAGGGAAGCATGGTGTCCTTGGGACAGTCACAACAAGGTGCTGCTTGAATGCCTTTGCTAGGGAAAAGCATAGTAGAGAATCCTGTTTCCTCTGACCAGACTGGGTTCAAGGTCCTGGGTACGGGAGCCAGGAATCTAGAGTATTGCCCGGGTCTGAGCATCCTGCTGCCCTGAGCTAGGCCCCACCACTCTGGCTTTCTACAGCTTCAGCTATGGCTGCCTGCTGGTGAGCCTTGCTGTGTCTATCCAACCCTGCCTATGGCCCTGGCTACATCCCACCTGGCTTCTAGGAACCCTCGAAGGTCTCTTCTTGTCAGCTCGCTCATTGCTATGCTGTGTGCAGACTTGGAATCTTCCATCGGTCTTGTGTGAGTTATGGGCTGGTCCAGGACCTGATGTCCAACTCCTGGGGTATAACCCTTGCCTTTTCTCTTAAAATCTTCACAAACTATATCTGTGGTACTTTTCTGTTGTGCACACGATGTGTGTGTGTGTGTGTGTGTGTGTGTGTGTGTGTGTGTGTGTGTCTATTAGACTGCCTTTTGACATTAGGGTGTCCATTGTGGTCATGTCTGTAAGACTCAGAGTAAGTTGTGGGTAGCTCTATTAGAAATCAGAATCCTGTTTGGTGCATAGCCCAGTGTAGGGTTTCCCTGCCTCAGTCTGTGAGTGTGCCCAGCAGGAACCATTTTATACTGGTGTCTTGGCTTGGGGCATCCTCACTGTGGGCTAGGGACCTGTTGCTGGAGGTCTGGGCTCTGGAGACTCTGGTAGAGGAGCCTGGAGTGGAGTCAGGGTGTGTGAGCTGGGGTCCAGCTTGAGGAAGATTTGTCAAAAGCCTGGTCCTTCCTCTTCCCTGGCTTGGTGGCCTCTTGCTGTCTTACAATGTTAAGGTCTGTTCTCCAGGAGTCCCCTTCCAGCATTTGTCTTGGGCTGTCCTACTCTTTGGTGGCTTTAGCTTGAGGTAATGGCCCTCATGGCTTATTCCGGCTACTGAGGCAAAGACAACCTCTCCTCAGGACCCAGGTAGGCACTGAGTGGCTTCCCCCAACCTGCTCTGTTTGCTCGGTGTCTTCATGAGTCAGAGAAGGCTATGCTATCTTGTGTCACCGATGAGCTGGAGATGTGCAGGGATACGGAAAGACCGGCTGTGACCTCAGGCCTGGGAGGAGGCAGGAGTGTGGGTCACTCTACTGGGGAATGAGGATAGTAGCCTCAGGCAGTGCTGGCAGGGGTACCGTCCCCCCTGACACTGGCCTGGCTCTCTGCTGGCCCCCAAGGACAGAAGAATAGGCTGGGCATTGGCTCCTGCCCCTCCTATGGCTAAGTCTTACTGTGCCAATGAGAGAGGCGGCTGCTGTGCATTGAGCCATGGAGGGTGGTCAGCAAGGCCACCTAGTACTGTCTGTCATTGTCTGCAGCCCCACAGTCAGGGGCCACCTGTCCAGGGAGCTGTCTACATGACTGGCTAGGCTTAGGTCCTTTTTCCAGGGGAGCCACAGGGGAGCCAGTAGCATATGACACAGCTCAGACCCCCCAGAGACCATGCCTGACAGCCATGGGTGGGTTCACTTCTGTTTCATGCCCCCCCCCCCCCAATGCACAGCATCCTAGACATGACGCACTGTGTCTGTGATGGTGTCTGAAACAGGGAGCGTCCTTGTTCCTGGATACTACTGAGCTGGTGGCGCGTATATCTGTGCACACATGCACATTCAACACACACAGGCCTATACACATGTACGTATATAGTCAATAAAGAACACAAGCCTACACGCACATTTGTGATACACACACACATGCACACAAAGACACTCATGTGCCCATATGCACAGGTGGACTAGGGAAATGCACTGTCAAGGACACACACACACACACACACACACACACACACACACACACACACACGAGACACAGTTCTCTCCCCAGTTCTCTCCCCTTCTCTTCTCATCTTCTGCCTCTCTTCCCCATCCACTGCTTCTGTGCTGCTCTGTCCTCTCAGGCAGGCTGCTGTGCACCTGCTCACTCTCCCACTCAAGATTAACGTCTGAGACGAATCATTTGCTGTCTCCGCAGAGTCCCAGCAAAACAAAAGATGAGCGATTCCACATATTGGAAGGGTGGGGAAAATTAATTAGGAATGACAAGGGACCCACTCCGCAGTGCTGCACCGTCTGCTTCTGACTTGGTGGCTGCTGCTGTGGCCCCAGCGGGTGTGTGAGTGACAGACTTCTGGACACTGGGCAGCTGGTGGGTCCCTGCCCACTCACCCCTAGCCTTGGGCCATACTGGCTACTACCTGTCCACTTCCCCCATCCCCTGACCTCTGCATGCCAGCAGCACCCAGGGATACAGAGGAGACAACTGCCTTAAGTGTCTGCCATCGTAGGAGAGGATGTCCCCCGGAGGTGGGACGTCTGCACTGTGCAGTCTGGACCCTGGGCTTGGGAGCTGTGGTCCAATCTCTGGTGTCTCTGAGCCTTGGTTCTCTATTGCAAAAGGGGGTTACAGCCTAGTTAGGGTTCTGGGTGACAAATGACAGTTTCATCTGAGACACCACTTAGCTGTGCTGTCGCTGGTCCCTTGGGGAGTGGCTTAGGAAAGCCTGTCTTCAAGGGGGCTGATGGGAGCATCCTGCGGGTAAGCTGGCCTGACAGAGGTGGGAACCGGGCAGGCTGTTTTAAAGGCTCACCCACAGCTGCACTTGTAGCTTCTAGGCTTGGGTAACTATTTTGTTTTGAGCCGCTGTGGGAAGGCGAGATACCACTGCACCTCAAGAGGAGGGAATGAGTTAGCAGGCTGAGGCGGGTCTCCTGCAAAGGGCTACGGTGTTATCTAAAGAACTCTACCAGGGGTCCAACCCTCTGTACCCAAGTCCGCCATGGAGGCAGCCAGGGTCCCCCAGAGTCAAGCTTTCTGAGCATCAGAGTGCAGGTGGTGACACCCAGATTCAGGTTCTTCCTTGCACAGTGGTCACACTCTGCCACCTGGGCTGGCTCCTGAGAGGGTGAGGGAGATTAGCCAGGGGCAGGCATCCTTGCTAGAGTCATCGTTTTTTTTTGAAGTTTGACTGGCAGGTCCTTGGGCGGGACTGCCACTAGGAGGGTGCAGAGGGGAGGAGACTAATCTGAAAGGTCTTCACACCTGCCCCCAGGCAGAGCAGCTGGCTTATTCCAGTTTGCATTCATCTTTCCTCTACGCGCTCCTTGAACATATCTTCCCTGAGGGTCACCTGACTCAGCCGTCCGCCAGGTATAAGAAACATGGGAGGCCAGATCTGAACACTAGGCCTGGGTTGGAGAAGCCTCCAACAGACCGTCAAGATGGGGAGGGGAACCTGTGCCTGAGGAGGGGACATTCTGGAGGAGATGGCTTTGGAGTTGGTCCTTACGAACATGAGGCATGGGTGAGAAGTTAGCGTCTCCGATGTGGGGATGGCAGGAAAAAAAGCCCAAGGTTAGCTACAGGCCTGGCTCTGGCTGCTTCTGGAGCCTAATAGTACAGTCAAGGCTGTACTATTCAAGGCTGAAACTTCTAGAGAACCTGGCCTGGATTGTCTGAGAGTCAACTGGGGTAGGTTCAAGGGCCCTGTGTGCCAAGCCACCAGGACTGCGTTTTTTCCTGGAGACAGTGGAGGAGCTGTGGAGGGATTTGGAGGCGCCACAGGAAATCTGTGATGGATGCAGGCTCTTCCCTGATCAGCCAGGCTGAAGGCTCCTCCCAGGGAGCCTGAGGGAGCTACCCAGGCAAGGAGCTTCTGTGGAAGAGAGAGCTGGTGCCTGGCCACCCCCAGGGGCTTCTTTGCAGCAAGCATTAGCTTGAATACAGAATGCAGGTGTCTGGGCTCCTGGCCCAAACCCCTTCTTGCTCCTGTGCATGCACAGATATGCTTGCCTTCTCTGTGCTCGCACTTCCTGTGCCTGAATGGGGAGCTCACACCCGTTTCATCCCAAGGGTTAACTGAGCAACTAAGTACAGAGGGTGTTACCATATAGAAGGGTGGTTATTTTTATCGTTTTGGGTTGGAAGAGACAGCCTGGCTCTGGACCAGCGCTTGGGTACCCAAGTGCTGTACTCTGGCTATGTCACTTAGGTATGGCTCTATAACTTAGCTTCTGTGCCTGTGGGAACCGTGATGGCAGACACCCCCCTGCGTAGGTGAGAGGCCCCTGAGCTGCCCCTCTGTGGAAGCCCCCACAGTGTCCCGTAGGATGGGCTCTCAAGCATGGTCTCTGGCTGGGAAACACTTTGGGGTCAGACCTGCTCAGGAGTCCCTGGGGCCTCCACTACTCTATGCTCTAGGCCCAGGAAATGGGTTCAGCCGGAGGGTCACTCTATCCCAGATGCACCTTGGGGAATATGCCCACTTTGGGGCTGAATGCTTGCTCTGGAGAAGCAAAAACTAGGGCCAGGCAGGCTCTGCTTCAGCTGTTTGCTATTGAGGAGTGTCTGTAGCCCCATTCAGCTGTCAGGGAACCCAACTTCACGCTTCAGGGGGACCCCTGTAATGATTGGCCATGAGGAGGTCATTTATATTGGCTAAGCGGGCCTAATTAGGTTTGATCTGAAGGTTAGCAGAAGCACACAGAAAAGCTGTTAAGGGGTTAACCTCGGAGAGATTACGTTGTATTCAGTGCTCTGTTAAAGTTTGAATTAATTTTTCCCATGGGTTTGCTCACATTCTAATTTTCAACTAAATGAGACATCTGTTTCAGAAAAGGGAAATTTGCTCTGGTTGTCATGGCAACTATCATTCTGTAAGAAAATTATTCCAATGGTTACTTTAGAACAGAAAGACAGAGATTCAGGACATAAAGCCGCCTTCGGCTCAGTCGGAATTCTGATGGGCCACCCTCCATGGCTGAGATGACTTGGATAGTGAGGCTGAGTGGCAGTGGAGGTAGAGCCCAGGTCCAGATGATAGGTCATGCTGGAAGCTGCTCCAGGGGCTTTTGGGCACCCCAGCATCGTGGGCACTTGAGCATGCATGGGTGGCATTCCAAAGTCAGGTGGCAGTGAGGACCAGGGCAGTGTGTGTGTGTCCTTCCTAGGAAATGCCACGCAGCCATACAGAGCCAAAGAGAGAGCTGGCCGCTGTGGTTGTTCCCAGGGCTTCACAGAATACAGCAGATCAGTGCACCCCCGGATAGCACTGGAGACGCCAGTGCAGAGTATACACTGAGGACCGTACCTCCTTTGTCTCCTGGGTTAGGAGCAAGTGGTAGCTGCTGTACCCAGCCCCTGGCAGCCCAAAGGCCTCAGTGAGGTCCCTGGAATCTGCTCAGGCCTTGCCGGTTGGCACAGCCACGCAGGCCTGCAATGCCCAGGGAAAGCCCTCCTTGAAATTACCTCAGAAATATCTTCCAGAAACTTCCCTGCAGGCTCTGCTTCCCTCGGCTCCCCAGTGCTAATGGTCGCTAATAGCATCTGGGGGGGGGGCATTGCCTGTGTGAAACTATTTCCATGAGGCCCTCTTTGTCAATCCCTCTCCCTCCATGTCGTTCCCAGCAGGGCATAGTAGCCGCCCTCGGGGTCAAGCCTGGGAAAGGCGAAGGGCCAGTCTGGGGCAGAGTGAGTATGGCTGACCCCAGACCTCCAAGAGCTGAAGTCCTGCTGACCGCTGCTCCCGACCAGGAGAGCAGGGGCTCAGCTGTTTTGGAGTCTGAGTTGTTGGGAAGAGTCACTTGGCTCACAGGTGGGCGGGGTGAGCCAGGGAGGGAAGGAGAGGTCAAAGATTCGGGAAGGGAACAGTTCAGGGCTAGGTGCCCTGCTGAGGTCTGGATTCCCCATCGTGCTCTGCCTGGAGTGCTGTGTGGTCCTGGGGTGAGTGGCTCCTCTGAGCGAGGTAGTCCCGAGGGGAAACTGCTTGGCAGAGGTGCTCCAGGCTGGCGTCCAGGGTTCATGGGATATCTGCTGTGTTTCAGAAAGCTAGCCCTGCAGTGGCTCAGGAGAACTAACAGGTACCTTTCCTCATACTGACCAAGCCTTGTCCTGCCACGTAGGTATTTGATTACAGCTTTTTGAAAAATGAAGCCCGTGTTTGGAAGACAGCACCAGACATACACTGTCCCCGTCCTGTCTGCTGGCAGGACACTGAGTGGCTTCCGTGCTGCTGTGGCCTTTCTGACCCCCATTCGCACACCTTCAACTGCCCAGCTCTG
>NC_141540.1:126005000-126037500 GCF_021556685.1 Rattus norvegicus
CCCTTCCTATTGTTTTGGGACAGACTTGCTATGTAGTGTAGGCTGGCCTTGAACCCACAGTGCCCTCTGTTTGACCTCAGCCTCCCAAGTGCTGGATTACAGATTGTACCACCATGCCTGGCTTTGCCCTTCACACTGTAGCTTCTTTCTGGTTCCGTCCTCATTCTGAAACTTCACCACAACTTCACGCAACGAACTGAATTGTGTGGGATTTCCACCACTTGAGTCTTCCTACAGTGAAATCGCACAGCACACCATCCCTTCCTGTCTGAGCCATTTTATTCCCCATAATTGATTTTGAGATTTGCTCACGGTGTCGTTACGCTGACATTTTGTTTCTCTTTCTCACTGAGCAGCATCCTGCTGCATGGACATAGCACAATTTGTAGCTATCCATCACTGGGTCCCTTTCTGTGATGCTAATGGTTTGCTGTTCTCACAGGTCTTCAGCCCGCTACTTCCTCCTCCAGCTGGGATTGTCTTCACTCCTCCCTGTTTCCTGTCGCGTGGGTCTGTTGGTGGTTATTTATGGTTTACAGCACATGAAAGATCTCAGTGCGATATTTTGGTTTCTAGTATTTCTGCCTTAAATGCAGCCTACTTGAATTGTCACTCCCTTAAAAAAGAACCTGTGTGTTTCCTGTGGCTTATCAGGTTGTCTTTGTCGTTCTCCGCAGTTTCATTCTGATGTGTCTATAAATGTCTCGCCGCACTTTGCCCGTTCTGCTCTGCACTCGCCGAAGCTGTGGTTTAGACCTAACTACTGCTTCTAGGCTTGGCTCGTAATTCTACCTGGCACATTACATTCTTACTGTACTATCTATCCTCTTTCCCTCCCCTCTCTCTCCCTCCCCTCTCCCCCCCCATCTTCCAGAATTTCTGGACTTTTTTTTTAAAGATTTTAATTTAATTATATTAGTTTATGTTGTGTGTTGCCTACATGTCATGAGTGTGGTGCCTCTAGAGGCCAGAAGACGGCATCAGTTCCCCTGGGACTGAAGTAATAGACGGTTGTAGATTGCCTTGTGGGTTCTGGGAGCAGAATCAGCAACCATTAGAAGAGCAGCCATTGGAAGAGCAGCCATTGGAAGAGCAGCCATTGGAAGAGCAGCCATTGGAAGAGCAGCCAGTTCTCTTAACTGCTGAGTCATCTTTCCAACACATTTATTTCTCTCTTTTAAAAAAAGAAGGGTTACCATTTATTCAGTTTTTATTTATGTGTATGTACTTGAAGTTAATTAACTGGTTGATGGACCTGAAGAAACTATTCAGTAGAAGAAACAAAAGTTTTATTTTTGGTTGTGAGCCTAGCCTTTAACGGCTGAGCCATCTCTCCAGCCCGAAACAAAAGTTTTAAAGAGGCAGAGAGCTGAGCTAAGAGTCTAGTGCACATACATGGACTAGACAGATACCTTGGAGCCAGGCCTTGAAGCACTGCTTAGAACACTGCATGTTTGTGCTTAGCTTTCTTACATAGCCCTAGATCACCTGCCCACAGTAGGCTGGGCTACCTCATACAGACCAGCAATCAAGGCCTTGATCCTCAGACATGTGCATAGCTCATCTGACCTCGCCTCCGTCAAGGCTTCTCTCTCACATGACTCTAGGCTGTGAGGAGATGACGAAGGTAACTAGGACAGACAGAGCTAGCAGACAACTCTAGTAAGAAGAGTTAATACAGATGTCACAATTAGCGTCGTCATTCTGACACTCGGGGAAAGAGGGAACCTCAGCGGAAGAACTGCCTCCAAAAGAGTGGCCCGTGGACCTGTCGGTGGGGGCATTTTTCTCGATTGTTGGTTGATATAGGAGGGCTTGGTACTCCATGGGTGATTCCATTCCTACCCATGTGGGCCTAGGCTATATAGGAAAGCTAGCTGAGCAAGCCAGGGAAAGCAAGCCGGGAAGGGAAGCATCATTCCTCTACGGTCTCTGCTGCAGCCTCAGCCTCCAGGTGTCTTCCTCGACACCTCTCCATGACAGACTAACGAAAGGTGGAACAAACCCTTTCTCCCCAGGTTGCTTCTTCTCATGGTGTTCCTCACGGCGGCAACAGAAAACAAGATCTGGGCAAGGTGGAGTGTCAGATACAGGAGCCGGAGTTTCCTTGTTTTTTTTTTTTTTTTTGGTTCTTTTTTTCGGAGCTGGGGACCGAACCCAGGGCCTTGCGCTTCCTAGGCAAGCGCTCTACCACTGAGCTAAATCCCCAGCCCTCCTTGTTTATTTTTATTTTCTTCTGGGCATCTTCCATTCTCTTCAGTGGTCACTTACTGCCTCTCTCCTAGCCTCCCTAAAACCATGTGCATCTGGTCCACGTCTGTTTGCCGTATGCTTCCTTCACCTTCATCCATGACTTCCTCCCTCCCTCTGTCCCTCTCTCCCTCCCTCCTTCCTTCCTTTCCTTTCCTTCTCATGGTCCCTTCCTTATTTTTTTCTTGATTACTTAAGCTCCTGACTTTTTTTTTTTTGTTGTTGTGTAGTGGGCTCACAATACAAATACCTGTCACAGGTTACCTCTCAGTGTATCTGCCTGCTCATGTGGTTTGCCTAAGGCAAACCGGTAAAAGGTGCCATTGAACCAAGTGAAATATTAACTTGCTCACATCCGTGCAGTCAAGGCTGAGCTCTTCCACAGATTCTGGGTAGTCAATGCCCTAAGCTGCCTGACAGACTTAACTGGCTTTTGTTCTTCTTACCTATACCTGTTTTTTTGGGGGTCTGCGTTTTGCCTTCCAAAGTACTTTTTTTTTTACTTCCTCTTTTCTCTTCGTCCCCTGTTCCTGACCGTGTTCTTTTCCTTTCGGAAAATATTATGTATTATAAAATATTCTGGGGTTGGGGATTTAGCTCAGTGGTAGAGTGCTTGCCTAGCAAGCGCAAGGCCCTGGGTTCGGTCCCCAGCTCTGAAAAAAAGAAAAAAAAAGAAAAAAAATATTCTTCATTTTCTAATTCTCCTAAATTAATATTTATTGATCCAGCACCATCCACTGGGCCTTTTTCCGGGTGCTGGGCTGGGGACATAATGTTAGAAATGGGCATCTCTACCCGAGTGCAACTTGTTTTCTAGTAGTGAACATGATAGATAAATAATAATAATAATAATAATAATAATAATAATAATAATAATAATAATGATAATCTGGCATGTAAACTCTGCAGTGCAGAACGAGTTGGGTGCTATGCAGAGTAGGGTTTGTGACACAAGTTAGAATCCCCCTGGATAGCAATTGCCTCCACTGGAGCCTTTTCTTGATCTATGATTGATGTGGGAGGGGCCAGCCCACTGTGGGCGGTGCCATCTCAGGTGGTCCTAGGTTGTACAAGAAAACCAGGTGAGAGAGCCCTAAAAAGCAGGCCGGGAAGCAATGCTCCTCTGTGGTCTTTGCTTCAGTTCCTGCCTCAGGCTTCTCTGACGATGAACTCTAACCTGTACGCCAAACAAACCCTCTCCTCAAATGGAGTTTAGCCATAAAATCGGTAGGCGTTGTAGTACAGGGAAGATTCCTTGGCCTCAGGGTTGGGCGAAGTGCTAGAGTTCTAAGCAAACTGATAGAGAAGTTCATTAGATCTCGTGAGCTAGCTGTGTCGGCGTCCTGGTAAACCCAGCTACTGGGGAGGCTGAGGTGGATTGCACGCGCAGAGTAGTTTAAGACTACACAATATGGGAGCAAGATGTTCTTTAAAGAAGTCAGAGGCAGGGCTCGGCAGACAGGCAGTTCAGTGGTAGAACACTAACCTAGGGAGTACAAGGCCCTAGGTTTAAATGTCAGTAACAGGGACACACAGGAAGTGGCAGTCTATTGTTTGGGACTGGAGAGATGACTCAGTAGTTAGGAATGCATGCTGTTTTTGTTTTCCCTCAGAGGATTGGGCTCTGTTCCCAGCACCCACACGCTGGCTCATAAACCCTGTCACCCCAGTTTCAGGGTAGCTAATGCCCTCTTCCGGCCTCTTCAGGCTCTAGTACATAGAGGGTGTATTTATTATACCCACGGAAACTCACACACATACATGTAAGTGAAAACAATTAAAAAAAAAAAAAACGAAATCAAAGATACTGGTAGTGGGGGGTGGGGTGGAGAAGGAAGGAGGAAGGTATTCTAGCAGACAATTGAAGAAAGTGTGTCATACAGGCATCTGGAGGGAGGCATCCTATGCAACAGGAACCAAGTGTGCAGAGTTCTGTGGGAGAGGGCAACTTTCCTTTTCCAGTTGGCTGAAGCAAAACAGAGAAGGAGGACCAGAGACCAGGGAACTAAAGCAGGTTACGGGGAGGAAGCAAGCCTAAATTCCATTTAGGAAATTTGAATATTTAGAAAATCTGAGTAAAATAAAAATCCATCAGAGGTTTTGAACGGAGTGAAATATAGAGGTTTAAAAAAATTTATAGTGTAGCTAAGAGATAAATAAGGAGCCCATAGCAATATTCCAGAAAATAAACAGGTTAGAGGGGATGTGGGGGGATAGTTTTATGTTAACTTGACAGAAGATAAAGTCATCTGAGAGGAGGAAACCTCAATTAAGAAAATGCCTCCCTAAGACTGAGCTGTAGGCAAGCCGGCAGAGCAGTTTTTAAATTAGCGATTGATATGGGAGGGCCCAGATTGTTGTGGGCAGTGTAGCCTTGAGCGGTGGGCCTGGGTTCTATGAGAAAGCAGGTTGAGCGGGCCATGAGCGGCAAGCCAGTAAGCAGCACCCCTCCATGGCCTCTGCATCACCCTCCCACCCTGCAACCCCCGTCTCCCTCCGTCCCTGTGGTCTCTGCATCAGTTCCCGCCCTGTTTTGAATTCCTGTTCTGATTTCCTTCAGCGATGAACGGTTAGTTATATGGCAACATAAACCAAATAAACCCTTTCCTTCCCAACTTGCTTTTTGTCACGGTGTCTTATCACTGTAATAGCAACCCTAATTAAGATGGGGACATTTTTGGAAGATTCAGTGCAGTTTTTGTTTCACAGTAGAAGACAGGAAAGGGGAAGGGTGAAGACCTTCATGTGCGAGACGTATCTACAACATCTACATTTATATCTACATCTATATGTATAGAGATATCTTGCTCCTCAGCCTGCTTTCTTGTAGAACCTAGGCCAACCTGCCTAAGGATGCACTGTCTGTCTGTCTGTCTGTCTACCTATCTATATATACTGTCTATATACATATATTCTAATATATTCTATCTATCTATCTATCTATCTATCTATCTATCTATCCATCCATCCATCCTATCTACAGTTCCTTAAGACAAAAGTTGGAAGGTTTGCCTTGCTTGGGAGTAATGCCCTGAATTGTTATGAGCCCGCCTACCAGGCAATCTCACACGTGGCATCTAGAGATGCCACATAGAGGCACATAGAGGTAGTTGCAGAATGGATGAATGGGGAGTCAGTGAAGTGGAAAAGACTGATGGTACTTGATCCTTAGTGTTCTATAGTTACATCTTTTAAAGGACACCAGTGGTTGGTAGAGCTGTCTATCCCAGCAATTAACTGGACTCCAGTACACTTGCCTCTCTGTTTCTCTCCCTCTAGCCTCTGAGTTCCCTTCAGGTTAGAACACCTTCCGCCAATCTTTGTATGTCTAGTTCCCAGTCCTGGGTTCGATAATAATTCTTGTACATATAGTACAATTAAGTAAGGAGTGGTGGAAAGAAAATATGTGACTTACTAAGATCAGCCAATTCCGGTGAAGTACACCCATTTCCTTTAGAAGAACACGTTATTGCCTTACTTCTGGCAAATCGAGTCTTTTTACTTCAGTGGTGGTTTGAATAAGAATGTCCCCTCTAGGCTCACATATTTGAATGCTTAGTCACCAGGGAGTGACGTTATTTGAAAGGATTAGAATGATTGGTGGGTGTGGCCTTGTTGGTTGAGGGAGTGTGTCACTTTGGAGTGGGCTTCGAGGTTTCAAAGGCCCATGCCAGACCCAGTCTCTCTCTTTGCCTGTGGATCAGGATGTAGTGCTCAGCTACTTCCCCAGCGCCATGCCTGCCTGTTGCCATGCTCCCTGCCGTGATAATCATGGATGGGCTAACCCTCTGGAATTGTAAGCAAGGCCCAAATTAAATAGCTCCTTTCATAAGCATTTCCTTGGTGCTGTCTCTTTATAGCAATAGAATAGTGACTAAAACAACTTCAAATTGTGTGTGTGTGTGTGTGTGTGTGTGTGTGTGTAGAGGTACAGAAAATGGAGGTCAAAGGACCATGTGTTAGATCGATTCTCTTCTACCATGTGGTCTCAGGGTCATTGGGCTTGGCAGTGCGAGCTATTTTGCTGGCTCTTCAACTGTTTTAAAAAACTCGACGAGCTATTCTGAGTACTTGACAAATGACTATTATCGGTAGGATACCACAAGGAAGCCAGCTTTCAGGGTCTGAGACTTCACAACTGATGACAGGCTGTGGCACTTGAGGGTGGAGTCTGGATTGATACAGTTTAATTCGAGGGTCCAGGTCTTCTACCTTCTCAGGGGACCTTTTGCCTGGGACCTCCCCTCCCCAGGCCCCAGTCAGAGTGTCTCTTTCTAGGGAGCCCTGCTTTCTATTTCTTTGCTGTTAGTCCCAGGCTGTCTTTTATGCGGAATATGTTTTAAAAAATATTTTAATCTCTATCTGTGTAAGTGTACACCATGTGGGTGTCTGCAGAACTCCTGGAGCTAGAATTACAGGTAACTGTAACCCCCTCTCCCCCTGTGGTGATTTGAATGCTAAGCCATAGAGAGTAACACTATTAGGAGATATGGCCTTATTGTAGGAGGTGTGGTCTTAATGGAGGAAGTGTGTCACTGTGTCAGTGGGCTTTGGGGCCTCCTATGCTTAGGCTCTGCCCAGTATGGAAGAGAGCTTCTTGGCTACCTGTGGAATAGAGACTCCTTCTGACTGCTTTTGAATCAAGATGTAGATCTCTCAGCTCCTCCAGCCCTGTGTCTGCCTGCATGTTGCCATGCTTCCTGCCATGATGATAATGGACCGGACCTCTGAAACTGTTAGCCAGTCCCAAATAAATGTTTTCTTTGTAAGAGTTGCCTTTGGTCATGGTGTCTCTTCACAGTAATAAAACCCTAGGACGCCTGCATATACATGCCGGGAGACAAACTCAGGTCTCTTGGAAGGTAGAAAGTATTCTTAATGTCTGAGCAAGCTCTTCAGTCTCAATATGGGAATATTTCTGATCAGCATCTTCTTCCCGAGGGGGAGAGCCTCTGTCCAAGGTTTTCTTCCATGGCTCTGGGTATCCAGCATCTTTTCCCCATGTGGGAACCTCCATTTTAAGTCTCCTTCAACGGAACACTTCAACCTAGCATTCCCTCCCATGGAGGAAGTCTCTATTCCAGGTTTTCTTGCAATGGAAGTCGTTGGCCTAGCAACACATACCCTGAGGGTAAGTCTTCTCTCCAGGTCCCCTCCCATGCACCTCTGGCCAATATTCCTGCTCTTCCTCTCAGGGACCTCCTTTCCAAGTCTCGTTAGGGACAACATCCCTTATTCTCGGGGCGCCACTTCGGCCTGGTATCTCTTCCCCAGAGGGAAACCTCTGCACGAGGACCCCACCAATGGTGGCCCTTCCCCATGGTAAACATCTGTCTCTGATAAGACACTCATTCTCTAGGACACTCTACAGCCCACCCACCCCCACCCTACCCCGACCCCTTCATCTCAGTATTCTGTCCTCCGGGGAGGAGGCCTTTACCCCTGCCGCCCCACCAGGGGACCGAAGACCGCCCCCATCCCACCCTCTGCAGGAGCAGGACTTCCGCTGCGCCCCCTCCCCTCAGGCGGGACTTCCGCCCCCGCCCCCTCCCCCTGCCGCGTCGCCTTGTCCTCTTCGCCTGAGGCAAGACAGCTAGTCTCGCGCTCTCTGCCTTGCAGCACCACGGGATCTGAGTGACGTGGGCTGCGGAAGCCAGAGCCGTGCAGACCGCGTCTCTGTCTCCTCGCCTGTCGTCTGTCTCCCCTTCTCTCGCTCTTCTCTCCGCCTCGTCAGGCTCGCCCAGAGAGCGAGTGGCAAGATGGCGGCGCCCAGGATGCCACCCTCCCGGCTGTCGGGCATCATGGTGCCAGCACCTATCCAGGACCTGGAGGCCCTGCGCGCGCTCACGGCGCTCTTCAAGGAGCAGCGTAACCGGTAACTGCGCGGGGGTTGCTGCCTAGGAGGAAGAGGATCCATGGAGGGGCTCTGGGCTGGGCTGGGCTGCGGACGAGGCGGGGCGGCGGGCTCGACCGGCTCGTCCCACGCTCAGGTTGTGGCTCTGTGGCGCTCGCCTAGGCCTGCTCTGGACGAGAGTTTGCCCAGGCTCTGAGAGGGGCAGGCGGTGGCAACCCTTGTCCCCAAGCTGGCAGTGAGGAAGCTGTTGGTTCTGCTCTTCAGGCGGGGCCCTGAAGGCGGTGGCCAGGGGAGGCGTGTTCAGGCTTGCTTCTACCACTAGATTAAAGGGAGATAGATGTCCAGGAGCCTGCAGATCTGGACTGGCTTTTTGACGTCTGCTCAGCATTTCCTCTAACCTTTCTGTTTCTGGCCTTACAATATGGTGCATGTTTTCAGTGCTGAGATGAAATAAAAACGTTTAAACAGAGGCTTCGAGGCTGTCAGTTCCTGATGGATTTTGTAGTATTGTTTGTGCTGCAGTTTCCCTGTCTGTTTAATGAAAACAAGGTTCGCTGGGACCTCCTCAGTTGAGTGGTAGTGAGGATTTAATGAGATTTTGCATGTTAGTAACATCCTTAGAACATGCCTGACACCTAATACTAAATAACATTAGTATTTTCTCTTAACAGTAATGGTCTCCTTTGGACCAGGTATTGTCCAGGAGACCCAGAGCCCTTTTCTCATGTAGGGAGATAACAAGCAGGCCCAGTCGGGGACAAAGGGCAGAGAGCATAGTGGGAAAAAGGCTCAGTGGTTACAAGAACTTTTTCTAAAAATAGATGGCGGGATCAGGCCTGTCACGTGGCACAGCCCTTCAATCCCAGCATTCAGGAGGCAGAGGCAGATGGATCTCTTGAGTTTGAGGCTGGACCAGTCAGCACCGTGACATCCTCCCCATCTCAAAAACAAACAAACACCGACAACAACAACAACAAAATACACTGGTCTGAGCTCTTTCCCATCTGCAGACAGACACAGTAGAAGAGTGTGTATCTAAAAGGTGTTGAAGACCCCAGGGTACTGCTGCTTGGCCTAGTGGTTAGGATGCTAATCAGTGGGATACTTGTGGAAAATAACGTTGGTTGATTTGATGCTTGGGTCTGTCTATACCGTTTGGGACCCCTGCCTTAATCATTAACCGTATATTGGGTACTATGAGATGGTCTTTGCAGGCGGCTGAGGTTACAAAAACAAATGTGACATTCTTCTTTTCATTAAACACATTAGGGGATTGCTGTGTAAACATGTTTTGCTAGAGAGCCACACAGTAAAGGTCCTGCTTCCCGGCGTCAGGAGAAGGCCTGGGAAGATGGTTCAGTGGTTAAGAGTAGTTGCTGCTTTTCCAAAGGTCCAGTGCTTGAGTCCTGGAATCCATAAGGTGATTCATAACCATCTGTAACTCCAGTTTGAGGGGATTTCATGTCCCCTTCTGGTCTCTGGGTATCAGGCATGTACACGGTATACATGGACATACACAAAACACCCAGACCAGCTCTAGTTTCTATATTAAATATTTGTACATTTAAAACCAAGATCAAATTAAAGCCCTCTGTTAGCAGGGAGGGAACAACTATTTACGTATTAAAATGAACCTTGACCTATATCTCAGACCATTCAGAAAAATATTTCAACATGGACTGTAGATCTAACTATCTGAAGTGTCTAGAAGAAAATAGTGTCCTTGTGACCTAGGCAGACTTAAAAATTAATCCTTTCTGGGAGTACATAAAGATGGGTTTTACAGTGTTTTCATATATGTCATTGTATTTTGCCCACATTCACAGCACTGGAGCTGCCCCCCTACCCTGGCACTAGGCAATCATTTCTTATCTAAGACATGGATAATATCCTATTTAGGCAAAATATTTTGTCCAGCTAGACTTAAAATTAAACACTTGATCAAAAGATAGCATTCAGAAGACAAAGTAACCAGGATTCTGTTACCAAATTACATTCCCAGCCGGAAATGCAATCCTTATACACTGTTGGAGAGACTGTAGAATGGTGTGACCAACGTAGAAACCTGTTTGATGGTTCCTCAAAAAATTCAGCATAGATTACCACCAAGATATTAAAGGAGCTGTAAAAAGATTTCATTCTATGATTCCCTTGATGAACCACAGGGCAGATTCATAGAGAAGTGAATTTAGAGGCCATCAGGTTTGGGGCAGCAAGGAACGTAAGTAATTCCTTTGATTAAGAGTTGCGGGTGGGCTGGGGATTTAGCTCAGTGGTAGAGCGCTTGCTTAGCAAGCGCAAGGCCCTGGGTTCGGTCCCCAGCTCCGAAAAAAAGAAAAAAAAAAAGAGTTGCAAGTTTGGATTTTTAAGTTTTAGAAATAGGTGGTGGTGATGTCTGTTGAATTGTGAAAGAAATTAAACTTGTTGAATTGTAGACTTAAAAGTAGCCCGCATGGCAAATTTCATGTTACAGATATTTTACTACAATGTAAGACATTAACATTGTAATGTGTATACCAAAATCCAATGAGTCAGATACTTGGAATGGGTGAATTGTATGCAGTGTGAATTGTATGTTAAAAGAGCTCTTGTAAACAGACAAGACCATAATGAGATCCGTGGATATGGTCATGGTGATGAAGTTCTGTAACCTTGAAAGGGATTGCCATTATGAAGCCAGCCTGGGCTAAAAGTGAGTTCTAGGCCAGCCTGGGATATAGAACAAGACCATGGCAGGAGAGATTATTTGACGTAGAGGTTTAAGAGCACTTGCTTGGTCTTCCAGATGATGAGGCTTCAGTTCCCAGCACCCAGGTGGCAGTTCACAACTGTCTGTAATGCAGTCCCACAGATCCATTGCCTCCTCCTTGGCCATCTTGGACCAGGCATGGGTACGCACACAGACAGTCAGGCAAAACACCCGTCCACATAAAGATTAACAAAAAATTTAAAAACCAACGAACGAAACAACAGTAACCTCTCCAAACAGCAACAACAAACTCCGTGTGCTGATTCATATGGCTGAGTTTAAAATGACAGCATCAACGTTTTGTGAGAGATTGTGGGGTGACAGGGGCACTTATATGTTATGGGTGGGATTGTAAAAGACGTAACTGCTTGGGAACAGAATGGTGGTCTTCATAAACTTAAATGTATACATGATATGACTTTAGGTATTACTCAAGAGAAACAAAAATGGGTATCCACAAAACACTTGTTAAAGAACATTCGTGACTTAACTGATGTGATCAAATAATGATCAAATGTCGGTCATCAGGATACGTCCTAAAACTTTTATAATTAAAAGAAATGAACTGCTGACACAGAAGAACATGGGAGAATTCCAGAAATCCTGAATGAAAAGAGCCAGACACAAAGAATATACTTTTACCAACTGGCACACTAGTCCATGTTAGTCAGTGTGCACACGTGACCAGTGGTGGTCAGTGGAGGTTGGGATTAGCAGGGAAAGAGACGGGGAGCTTTTCAGGAAATGGGCCACATCTGCATGGGTTGTTGGGTTATTTTAAAGTTTTCTGCCTGTAAATTAATTTCCTGTATATCAGTAGTCCCCAAAAGAACCCTCTTGAGTGTGTGTAACTGAAGGGTTTTGGCCTTTTCTACTCTCTGCCTAAGTAAAAAACAAAACGGTAAACTTCTAGGCGTAGCTGTCAGATCAGGCTATTGTCCTGTTGCTGCGGCTTTCATAGGGTAAGGTTCTATCCACCATCCTGAACTTGACCCTGTGTTCAGCCTGCCGTGTGGATACGCCCTGTTGCTAAGGGGTCTGGGCCCTTGGCTACCTTTCCTTGTACTCCAGTGGTTGTCACAGTGCTTTTCCATGGAGTCACTAGGCATGAAAGTACTGAGACATCCCACTGAGCCCCAGAGTTCTAGATTTTTTTCTTCAGGTCTGGGTTTTCAGAGTGCCCAGAACTGATGTTCTTGGTGTTGTAGTAACTGCTGTCTTTGCCCCTTGGTCCCCTGCTTGAGAGCCCACAGAGGTTCTCTGTAGATAGAGCTGTTGAGATTCCCCTTTTGCCTGATGGAAGTCTTCTTCCCTGAGGTTACTTTTTTATTTGTTTGGTGTGTGTGTGTGTGTGTGTGTGTGTGTGTGTGTGTGTGTGTGTGTGTGTAGAAACAATATGGCCTACATTCTCTCCTCCTACCATATGAGTCTCAGGAATTGAGCTAAAATGGAAGATGGTCAGGCTTGGCTGGAGGCGCTTTCATCCCGCTGAGTCATCTTGGTAGATCGAAGTGTTCTGTTGGGCTCTACAACTTAGTTCAATATAGCCTAGGGTTACAGCTTTAGGACACAAACTGTCCGTGGGCCGTTGGGAATAGTGAGGGCAGGAACCAGTTTTTCCTGTAGCTACTTTTCTTGTGAACCTTTACCTCATTACCTTTCATTGAGCAAGAACTTTTTTCCTTTCTGAGCCCACTCCTCCCTCTGAAAGTTTTATATTTTCTTGTACCTCATCCTGGGGATCCTGGCTTAAAAGCAGGTATTTTGTTGGTGATTTAGATAGTAGTAGTATTAGAAATCTGGGTCTTTACTTATTGGGCAGCCACCATCTTTGTCCAGGTCCTTTCTGTGAAGCTCTCTGTGCTTCCTCCTGGACATGGCTTCCTGTGTAGCCTGCATGTTGGCTACAGTGTTTGCAGGTCTTTTTTATCCTCACATGCAGAGGAGTCCTGTCCTGGCTTTGTGAACCACATAGTGTTTCTGATCACCACAAGGGATAGGGGACATTTAGCCCTTGTTATGCAGGCACCCAGTCCTCAGTTAGAGGATTCTGCTTTGTGGGTATGTTGGCTTTTTAGGTTCAGTTGACTGCTCCCATTCAGTTTCTGTGTGTGAAGTTATATATCTCGTTCATAAGTTAGGCTACACATTTACATTTTTTATAACATACTGAATTGTTTAGAGAGGAGGGAGGTGTTACAGTGTGAACGTCTCACTGTCTCCTCATTTCATAATGGAATGCCATTTTTACTTGTTACATTTTTATTGAGGGGTGAGAGGGAGGGAAAGAAAGGCCGTATGATTGAGTTCTATCCACTATGGGGGTCCTGGGGATTGAACTCAGGTTTTCAGGTTTGTTACCTTATCTACCAGGCTACCTCGATAGTATAATTTCCTTTCCCTACCAATCTTTTCCTACTGTATAGCACTCTTTTTGAGGGCAGGAACCATCGTCTTTGGAGCATCTCCTGGCAGAGTGCCTAGGCAGTTTTGATGCTTAGTGAACATTGAATTGAATAGAGCACAGAGGATGAGCCAGTTGGTTCCATTGAGAAACCATTCTTAACAGTGTGTCTTAGTCAGGGTTTCTATTCCTGCACAAAACATGACCAAGAAGCAAACTGGGGAAGAAAGGGTTTGTTCAGCTTACACTTCCACATTGCTGTTCATCACCAAAGGAAGTCAGGACAGGAACTCACACAGGGCAGGAACCTGGAGGCAGGAGTGGATGCAGAAGCCATGGAGGGGTGCTGCTTACTGGCTTGCTTCCCCTGACTTGCTCAGCTTGCTTTCTTACAGAACCCAGGACCACCAGCCCACCAACAATGGGCTGGACCCTTCCACCTTTATCAGTAATTGAGAAAATGCCTTATAGCTGGATCTCATGGAGGCATTTCCTCAAGGGAGACTCTCTCTTGATAACTTGTGTCAAGTTGACACACAAAACCAGCCAGTACAACTGACCCCTTGTCAACTAGACACACAAACACATCACTATTAATCCTCAACCCTTACTTTCTTATTTATCCCCAAGATCTAAATAACTTTAAAAGTCTCATAGTCTTTACAAATTCCTACATATTAAAATTTCAATCCCTTTAAAATAGCCAATCTTTTTTGAAATTCAAAGTCTTTTAACTGTGGGCTCCACTAAAATACTTTTTTCCTTCAAGAGGGGAAAATATCAGGACACAGTCACAAGCAAAATCAAAATCGAACTCTTAACTGTCCAATGTCTGGAATCCACTCACAATCTTCTGGACTCCTCCAAGGGCTTGGGTCACTTCCCAGCTCTGCCCTTTGTAGCACACAGCTTGTCTTATAGGCTCCAGCTGCCTGTACTCCACTGCTGCTGCTGTTCTTGGTGGTCATCTCATGGTACTGGCATCTCCAAAATGCTGCTCTCTTGCTGCAAGTAGGCTTTACCAATAGCCTCTCATAGGCTCTCTTCATGGTGCCAAGCCTCAACTTCTTTGAATGATGACACCTCTAGTTCTGGGCCATCAACTGCAGCTGAGGCTGCACCTTCACCAATGGCCTTCTCTGGCCTCTCTCACAATGCCAAGCCTCAGCTGCTCTCCATGACCCCTTCACGCCTTCAAAGCCAGTACCACCTGTGTACTTTTACACATTACCAAGTACGGCTGCAGCACAAGGTACAACCTTGGCTATCTCTGGAACACAGATTCTTTGTGCTCTCAGAAAACAGTTCCCAGAAGATTTCATCTTAATGATGCTGATCTCTTCTTTTTTTTTTTTTTTGGTTCTTTTTTTCGGAGCTGGGGACCGAACCCAGGGCCTTGCGCTTCCTAGGTAAGCGCTCTACCACTGAGCTAAATCCCCAGCCCCTGATCTCTTAATCACCATTAATTTCTTAGTTTCAACTAACCAGCATCAATAGTCCCAGTAATGCAAAGGTTTCACTTTAGTAGTTATGGTATCTTGTTAATCACTGTTGATTCTTCAGCCCCAGCAAACCAAAACCACAGAATCTTCACAATCAAAACAGCAATGGCCCTGATAAGAGCCTTTAATCCTCCCTCTGAGATTTCACAAGCCAGGTCTCCATCATTTGCACTATTCTCAACATTATCTTCCAAGCTCCTACAGAACATCCCACAGAGCTCTAACACTCAATGGCTCTTCTAATGCAAAGTTCCAAAGACCTTCCACAGTCTTCCCCAAAACATGGTCAGGTTGTCACAGGAATACCCCACTATTCTGGTACCAATTTGTCTTAGTCAGGGTTTCTATTCCTGCACAAAACATCATGACCGTAAAACATCAAGCAAGTTGGAGAGGAAAGGGTTTGTTCGGTTTACACTTGCACATTGCTATTCATCACCAAAGGAAGTCAGGACTGGAACTCACACAGGGCAGGATTGGAGGCAGGAGATGATGCAGAGGCCATGGAGGGGTGCTGCTTACTGGCTTGCTTTCTTACAGAACCCAGGACTACCCGCCCAGGGATAGCACCACCCACAATGGGCCCTTCCACCTTGATCAGTAATTGAGAAAATCCCTTACAGCTGGATCTCATGGAGGCATTTCCTCAAGGGAGGCTCCCTTCTCTGTGATAACTCAAACTTGTGTCAAGTTGACACACAAAACCAGCCAGTACACAGTGAGACAATTACTTTTAACACTAAAAAGCTGTTTAGGGTGCCATGTTATGTATTCATTTCTTTAACCACCTATACTGTTGCTTTTTTCATTGCTGTGGCCAAATGCCTGACAAAAAGCAATGTTAAGACTTTGACTCACTGAATAGTTTGCCATTTTCATGAAGGCACAGGTAGGACCTGTGAAGCACTGTTCGCATTGGCCTAGTGTGGAGTCGGGGTTGGGGCGAGGCGATGCTTGTGCTCAACTAGTCTTTTTTCCACCTCTACCTGCAGTTTGGCATCAAGTCTTCCCTCAGTTAAACCTCTCTGAAGATACATTTATAGACATGCCAAGAGGTGTGTCTCCTAGGTGATTCCAAAGCCAATTGATTTGACAATGAAGGTTAAGATATTTGCCAAGTTTTGGGGGCAGTTATAGTTCATGTAGTAAAATAAGCAATATTTGGCTTGCTTCCAGTATCCACCAAAGAAACAGTACAAGTGTTGTGACATTAACTTTACAAATGTCTGGAACCTTCTTTCCCTCTTTGTCTGCACACACTGTGATTTCCCTCATACTTTATTTCCATTTCACTTCTCATGTTGCTGGGGTTTAAGTACAAAATAATCCCCACTGGCTCATGTGTTGAGGACTTGGTTGTCAACTGATGGGCGTTGGGACTTGATTGGATCCTGACTGCTCTGATCAATGGATTATTCCCTTGATGAATTAATTCATCATGTGATTATATTATTAAGAAGTGTGAACAGTGGGAGGCGGAGCCTCATTGAAGGACGTAGGTCACTGAGGAGATGACCCTAGACCAGTGCGTCTCAATCTTCCTAATGTTGTGACCCTTTAATACTGTTCCTCATATGTGGTGATCCCCTAATCATAAAATATTTTGCTGCTACTTCTTAACTGTAACTTTTCTACTGTTATGAATAACAATATAAATATTTTTGGAGATGGAGGTTTGCCAAAGGGTTGCGACCCACAACAGGGTGGGAACTGCTGCCCTGGAGGTTATGTCATGTTCTGGTCCTTTCGAGTGTTTCCTTTTCTTGTCTTCTCTGCTACCTGCTCACAGGATATTCCACCCAAGCATGGCTATACCCTCTGAGGCTGTGAGCTAAAAGAAGTCCTAGGTTGTTTTTGTTAGGTATTCGGGTATAGTGGCACAGAAATGATGACTAATATTGCAAATCTTTTTGATCAGTAGGCCTCTGTCCTGTCTTTTGCTTCCTTTCGAGACCATCACAGAGTATTAAAAGCACATAATTACCTCAGAGGCTGGATTCTTATTTGACTCTGCATTCCCAACTCTTCCATTCACATCTAGCACATATGAGCATTTGATCGTTTTTTTTTTTTTTTTTTTTTGGGGGGGGGGCAAGAAACACCTGTAGCTGTTTCTTTTCTTTTCTTTCTTTCTTTCTTTTTTTTTTTTTTGGTTCTTTTTTTCGGAGCTGGGGACCGAACCCAGGGCCTTGCGCTTCCTAGGTAAGCGCTCTACCACTGAGCTAAATCCCCAGCCCCCTTTCTTTTTTTTTTTTTAAGATTTATTTATTTATTATATATAAGTACACTGTAGCTGTCTTCAGACACACCAGAAGAGGGCATCAGATCTCTTTACAGATGGTTGTGAGCCACCATGTGGTTTCTGGGAATTGAACTCATGACCTCTGGAAGAGCAGTCGGGTGCTCTTAACCGCTGAGCCATCTCTCCAGCCCCTTGATCGTATTTTTATGATTTTTCCTGAGCCCTTATATATAAGATAAAAGCACAGAAGAGAGACTCTAGTTAGGAATGTATAGGGAACATCACTGTGGTAAAATGTTGCTTTCAAAGGATAGAAAGTGGCTTAGTTGCTTGCATAAATATGTTGACTAACTTTCATGAAGAAAGCAAATAGATTAAACCCTTCAGAAGTCAGAACACCACAGGAGTAAAAAATAAATCTGTCTATCTGCGTACACTCATACATATGGGTTTTCCCTAAACATTACTGAGTCTGTGGCCAGCAAGTCTTTGAGTGCTCCAGAAGATCAAAACAAGTTGCCCCCAAACAAAAACCCAGACAAGTCATCAGCTTAGTTGAAGATACCATGTGGCGTTTTGACTCAGCCATGATTCAGTTCAATTGTTTGAGAGAACATCAAGTTCCTCTATAAAAAGAATTGTGTGATGGCGGTCTCCTTTATTTTTACCTATGCCATGAGCTGGAATACCACATGGAGCTAGCTATTTGGTAAGGTGTTCTGACTCAGCTTCAAAATACAGAAGTGCTCAACAGGAGGCCACTCTCAGCAGTTATCTTAAGTGGATGATGGAGTCAGGAAAGAATTTGAGCAAAACAAATAAGGGTATGTTTGCGGCTGCCAGAACCCTGAGGAGTCCTTCCCTTCCTCCGGTGTTTTGTAGTGGTCACTGGACTCAAGGGCGTAGTCAGTGATCTGTGAGTAAAGATTCTGAAAGGCGAAGGTCCCTGGGATTGTTGTTGAGCTGAGCCAGGCTCTCTGATGGCCACGGACTAGAGCAGTGGTAGTTATGTGTGAGTGGGCCTTCCTTATTATACCTTATCATTGCCACCGATGAGTTTATGTGTACAACACCTAGAATAGTGGCTCGTACGTGGTAAATGCTATCTAAATGTTAGCTACTGTCTTTGTCTTGGTCACCAGATCATGATCATGATCACCATAGAGAATAGAAACTATATCAATGGATATTAAAGAATTACCTCATGAATAAATATATCAGTATTATTACTGAAACCTCAACAACAGAGACATTTTCCCCAGGGTAACCTGTGGATTCTGTGCCACTCAAAATAACATTTCAGTAAACATTTTGTTAGAAACGCTACTTATTTCTGAGGACCAGCCTTTCCCAGAGGCTCTCGGCGGTTGGAGGTGTTTTTAGTCTTTGTATTTTTGTGGCTCTAGATGGGCTAGGTACTTAGGCCTTGATTGTCACATGGCGTCAGACTTCTTTCCACTATACACACCCTGACTCTTGTTCTTTTCTTGTAATGTTTTTATTTTTAATTATGTATATGTGTCTCTGTGTATACTTGGGTATGTGTGGTGCCCATGGAGGCCAGAAGAGGAGCTGGGGTTACATGTAGTTTGAGCTGCCTGTAGTGGGTATTGGAGCCAAACTCCTGGCCCCTGTGAGATCAGCCAATCCTCTTGCTTGTTGAGCCACCTTTCCAGCCCTCTTCTTTGCTTGTTTGTTTGAGATGAGCGCTTGCTGTGTAGCTCATGTTGTCCTTTAACTCAGCTGCTGTCCTTTTGCCTTAGCTGCTCAGTGCTGAGGTTACAGACTTGCACCACCTGGCCTGCTTGCCTCCAGCTTTTTGTCCACACTATGGTAGTAACTGTCTGTTGAATCAGCCTTGCAGTTGAAATATCTGTGGACCACTGCATCCTATTCATTTAGCTTTAGCTTACCATTAACTGTGTATTGCTTTAATTGTCTTAAATCTAGGTCATTGGTAATCCTGTCATTGCCCAGCCGTATTTCTCCGACTGTCAGTGAGCTTGACTTTAACATTACTGCATGTTATACTTTACCTGGACCTTATTTTTAATCTGATTTATTCATGAACAGTTTCAGTAGCCCTGGTTCCCCAGTTTGCCTTTTCTCTGTGATCTCCTACTCCACATGTCTTTAGCATAAACTTGTAGCCTAATGATTTCTGTCTCTGACTCTTTGTTTTCCATTCTCTTCCTGATTCCACATTTCCCTTTTTAGTTCAGTTTGGATTCATGGATCTAAACATTTCCACTCATCCATCTCCAATTAAATGCCACTCTTTGTGCTGTCACCCAGATAATTAAATGAAAGACAGTCATGCTTAGCTTACTGTGCTCTTTAAATCGATGAATGCTAAGCAGCCATGCTGATTGGCCTTTAATTTTTGATATGTTATAATTGCATGCATTTATGGGGTACACTATCATGTTTTGCTATTTATGTAATGTGAAATGACTAAATAAAGTTAATTGACATAACATCAACTCTCAGACCTATATTTTTTAAACAAAACTGTTCTAAGTATAGCAATATAACTTGCATATCAAATAATTAGAATAAATTGATATAGTTTTAAACAAGAACAAGAATCTCACATTACAAACTCCCTCTCCTTGGAACACATGACTCTCCCTGGGAAGGGGCAATAGAATAGATATTGTGGGTAGACTTCGGGGTGTGTGGGGATAGGAATAGGAGGGATCATGTGAGGGGAGGATGGAGGGTCATTTTAGGGGCAAGGTAGAAACCTAGGGCAGTGGAAACTCCTAGAAATCAATGAGGGTGGCCCCAGCTGAGACTCTAGTAATGGGGGATATGGAGTCTACCCCGGCCATCTCCAGTAACCAGGCAAGACTTCCAGTGGAAGTCACAACTTCCAGTCACAACCCAGCCACAAAACTTTTGAACTACAGTTTGTCCTGCCTGCAGGATGTGCTAGGGTAAAGGTGGCACTGGAATTGTGGAAATGGCCAACCAGTGACTGGTCCAGCTTGAGACCCATGCCACACCACAAGAGGGAGCCCATCCCGGACACTGCCTAGAGTCTCTTGAGGGCCAGGAACCGGAGGCTGGGTAGCTCAGACCCAGGGTAGAAACAAACATGGGGTTGGGGTGGGGATGATTCCTAATAGTCATCAGAGAGGCTCCATCCAGCATCCGCCGGAAATAGATGCAGAGACTCCAGCTAAACATTAGGCAGAGCTCAGCGACTCCTGTGGAGGAGAGGGAGGAAGGATTGTAGGGGACACGGGTCATGGACACTACAAGAAAACGCACAGAGTCTACCAACCTGGGATTGCAGGGGCTCACAGAGGCTGAACTGACGATCAGGGAGCCTGCATGGGTCTGACCTAAGTCCTCTGAGTATATGTGTTGGTTGGGGAGCTTGGCCTTTTGGTTAGCAGGACTCCTAACAGTGGGAGTGCTGACTGTCTCTGAGGCTTTTGCCTGCTTTTGGGACCTTTTTTCTCCTACTGAGTGCCTCATCCAACATTGATAGAAGGGTCTGTGTCTAGTCTTACTGCAACTTGACAAGCCATGCTTGGATGAGAATCATAGGAAGGAAAATGGAGGAGGAGTGGATGGGGTGGAATTTGATGACACACAGATTGGGAAGAGGGGGGAGGGGAAACAGGTCTGGATGTAATAGATGAAAAAATAAATAAAAAATTAAAAAATTAAACCGAAGGCATTGGAAAAAAAGGGAAGAAAACCCCACAATAATACCCCAAGCCCCTTCCCTCATAATAATTTTAAAAAATCATTTTTTTTTCTGGCTATTAAATAGTGACAGGCAGTGGTGGCTCACACCTTTGATCCCAGTGCTTGGGAAGCAGAGGCAGGTGGATCTCTGAGTTCAAGGCCAGGCTGGTCTACAGAGCAAGATTCAGGACAGCCAGGGCTACACACAGAGAAACCCTATCTCAAAAAAAAAAAAAAAATGCCAATATATATTGGTCACTGCCTCAGAGGACTAACTCACGTTGTGTTCTTTTGGAATGGAAAGTTGGTTCTTGATACTTCAGTACACAGATAGTTGAATTCATATAATCTAACATAATTGTGCTGGGGTTGAAACAGGGCAGACAGGGTCTTACTCTATAGCCCTGGCTGGCCTGGAACCCATTATGTAGACCAGGCTGGCTTCAAACTCTGATAGATCCTGTCTTCCTGAGTGGTGGGACTAAAGGTGTGTGCTACAACAACTGGCTCATAAGTTGCCTGGACACCATCTTTCTTTATCACCTAATATTACCCTTTCTAGTTCTCCTAAATGTTTGCTTTTCCCAACATTTAACCTGGTTTGCAATATACACATGTACATTATAGGCTAAGATATGCATTTGACGGAGAACTTGTAGGGTTATGTTTTTGTTTTTTGTTTTTGTTTTTTCTGAGCTTGGGACACCTTGCTTACTATTACTTACAAGGTCCATTAATTTTCTTGCAAACTTCATTTTCCTTTTTTAAAAAATTTACTCTCAGGTGTGTTTTTTCAAGTTGAAAAATGTACCTTTCATTTTGTTTTGTTTTTCAAGACAGGGGTTTTTCTGTGTAGCCCTGGCTGCCCTGGAACTCAGTGTATAGTACCAGGCTGGCCTTGAACTCACAGAGATCCACTTGTCTCTGCTTCCTGAGTGCTGAGATTAAAGGCATGCACCATCATCACCCAGCTAGCAAACCCACTGTTTTCAAGAACTTTTAAAAATTTATATTTATGTGCATTGATGTTTTGCCTGCATGCATGTCTGTGTGAGGGTGTCAGATTCCCTGGAACAGGAGTTACAGACAGTTGCAGTGAGTTGCTGGGAATTGAACTTGGGTCCTCTGGAAGAGGATCCAGTCAGTGCTCTTAACCACTGAACCATCTTTCCAGTCCCTCGTTCAAGAATTTTAATGCCTCCTGAAGTGGATTCCCACTTCTCAGAGGTAGTAGAATACCTCTGAGAGGTCAGTGTATGCAGTGGATGGAGAAAGTATATTCATCTCTCTGTTTCAAAAATCCATTTAATATATTGTCCTCAGTTAAAGGACTATCAGTTATTAAACTGATGCAGATACTATACTGGACCTTAGCTAAAAGGCCAAGAAGTAATAATTTTATTTTTCTTGACGGTTCAATAGTATTATACATATGCAGATGGTTTGGTATTATGAATATGTGAGTATCTCTGGTAGGGTATGGGTTTCTTTCCAGTGTGTGTTCAGGAATGGCATAGCTGGGATATGTTAGTGCTATCTTTAGCTTTTTTCTAAAGAACTGTTTTGATTCCATTTTTGAGTTTCACATCATGCACTTTAGTCCCTCTCATATCTGCCTTTTGCCCTCGCAAACCCCTCACCAAAACGCACACTCACATGCACGTGCCACACACACACACACACACACACACACACACACACACACACACACACACACACAACTCTTTCCGCCCCCTCCCCCAAAGCATAGAAAACATCTCATTGTGGAAGCTGTAGTATGTCAGTGTGTCCCACAGTAGATCCCTTTGTCCACACATCTTCACTTGCAAATGTTCATTGCAGTGAGTAATTGGTCTGGTTCAGGATCTCTGGCCTCTGTGACACCATCAATATTGGATCCTCATTGGGACTCATCCTGATTATCCTGTTGTTGCCCTGTGTCATGGAGATCCTGCAGTTTTGAATCAGGAGGACTGCCTTTTCAGTCATCCCAGCCATTCCCAGATGATATAGATTTGGAGTGGACCAACTCAGAGCCCATTTGGAGCCCTACTCTCCCTTATCTGCACCTCCAGACCACTGCTCCAGGTAGGCCACCCAATGCTGCCATTTGCAGAAGGCAGGGCCAGCTCTTCTCCTCTCACACTCTTGGGGCTGTCTCACCTGGCCTTTGTCAATCAGGGTCCACTTCATTGTCCAGGTGAGGTTCAGGGCCTGCTCTCCCAAGTGCTGCGGCCTGTGAGAAATAGGGTCAACAGGGCCAACTTTCCAGAACACTGTAGCCAGTGAGCCACTGCACTGCCCCTTAGATGGTCCCTGGTGACTGCCCTGACCAGGGATATCCCTATGCTTTCTAGTGACCACAGACATTGACACCAATCCCTGCCACTACTGGGTAATCACAGACCCAGATATGGCCTTCAGTGGGCACTTGGCTGAGGCCTCTTACCATGGCCCAGGTGGCGTGGCTGGCCACTCACAACAGGCTCCTCCTCCCCACCCTCACTCTCCACTTCCATCTCTCTTCATAACGCTCAAGCTGTCCCACTTCTCTCTCCCTCCCATCTGACCACCACATGCTTGCACACTGTGTTGGCTCCTGCTGCAGGCTGGCCACGAGGCTGGTGGGTCCCTGGGTGACATCCTCAGTTCACATGGCGGCAAGTGAGTGTTTATGGCCAGCCTGTGCTGAGCACAGATCAGTGGGTGGCAGGGCAGTCAGCAGGTCTTTGTCTGTCTTCCTCCTCCCAAGCTGACTGGCTGGGCTTGATTTTTATGTGTCCGAGGCATAAAACAGCTTTGGCCATCAAACCAGGCATCAAGCTCAGATGAACAAAGGACTGCCATCTGCTCTGTCCCTGACTGATAGAACAACACCACCAACCTGGTGTCTCTTTGCCCATTGCGGGTGTGTGTGTGTGTGTGTGTGTGTGTGTGTGTGTGTGTGTGCGCGCACGCTATCTTTAGCTTTTTGAGGAATATTCAGACTTATTTTCACAGTGGCTGTATTCATTTTGTGCTCCCACAAGCAGCAGATAAAGGAGTCATTTTTCCCTTGTCCTCCCCAACATTTGTTGTTAGGTTTCTTGAAAATAGCCATTCTGATGGAGTGAAGCGTCTCCAGGTACTTTTAATTTTTATTTCCCTATAAGAAGGGATCCCTTATAAGTAGGGATGTTGAATCTCTTAGTTATTGGCCATTTATATTTTTCTCTTGAGAAGTGCCTATTCATTTTTTTTTTTTTTTTTTAGCTATCTGTTGATTGGCAGTTGTTTTCTTGGAGTTTAATTTTTGATGTTTGTAATACTCTGAACTGTAGCTGGTGAAGACTGTTCTCCCATTACGTGGACTGTTGGCTCTACTGATAGGTTTCTTTTTTTTCTCTTTTTCTTTTTCTGTGTAGAAACTTTAACTTCATGAAATTCTATTTGTGGATTCTCGGGGCTAGTTACTGTGCTCTGGGGGTTTTTGTTTTCTACAAAACTTTTTTTTATTTTTTTTTTGGAGAGTCTACAAAACTTTTACTGAGGGTTTATCCTCTTTTTATCCGTTAGTCTTAGTGTTTTGGGTTTTTGCTAAGGTATTTGATCTACTTCCAGTAAAGGATACAGATCTAATGTTTGGCTTCTGCAGGTGGACGTCCTGTTCTGTCAGTTCTGTTTGTTGAATAGCTGTCTTCTCCGCTGTGTGCTGGTTCCACCTTTGTTGAAAATAAGGTGGCTATGCTTTTGTCCGTTTACTTCCAGCCCTGTGTTCTGTTACTATAGTTCCGTGTATAATCCGAGGTCAAGGATCCTAATATCTCCAGCTGTCTTCTTTCCTCTTAGAATTTGTTTTGGGTATTTGTGGTCTTTTGTGATTCCACATAGATTGTTGGGTTGGTTTTTTTTTTTTCCTAGCTTTGTGAAGTATGACATTAGGATCTTGATGGGTATTGCATTGACTACATAGATTAATTTTGGTAGTACAATAATTTTCTTCATATTAATTCTGCTTAATCCAGGAGCATGGAAGGTCTTTTCATGGTCTGAATATCTTTGGTTTCCTTTTTTAATACCTTGAAGTTTTTATTGTAGAGGTCTTTCACTTTGGTGAGGTTTAACCAAACTGACTCTAGGTTGTCTGTCTTTTTATTATTACCTAGCATGCACGAGGCCTTGGATCCCAGAAGAAGGAAAGGAAAAAAAAGCTGATTTCTGCCTATGTAGCTGCTCTTACAGGGTCTTCAGTTTCTGTTCCTATGACAGCGCTTTCTTTTTTAAAAATTTCATTACATGTAATAAAGTATCTATGTATGTGAGTGTGTATGTGTTTGACTGTATGTGCCATAGTGGAGTCAATGGACAACTGACAGGATTTGAGTCTCTCCTTTTACCACGTGGGCCCCAGTGACCAATCAGCTCATCAGGCTTGCTGGAGGTATCTTACGGCCAAGTCATCTTGCCAGCCACAGTCAGTTCTTTATAGAGGAACCAAAGGAATCTTTAAATGTTAGTCAGATGCTATCACTCCACTACCCCAAATCTCCTTAGCCTATGATGAGTTTGCACTGCAGTTCTCTCTCACCTCTGTTCTGTAGTCTAAGTCGTCGTTTTTCATGCGGCTTCATCCATCCTGGCCCCCGACTTTCTAGGATCTCAGCTGTGCCTTTGCCTCCTCGCAGATTCTCCAGGAATATGTGTAACTGGTCCCCATCACCTTATTACCATACTCAAATGCTGTCTTTTTTTTTTTTTTTTTTTTTTTTTTGGTTCTTTTTTTCCGGAGCTGGGGACCGAACCCAGGGCCTTGCGCTTCCTAGGTAAGCGCTCTACCACTGAGCTAAATCCCCAGCCTCCAAATGCTGTCTTTTTAAAGAGAGATTTATTACATGTATAGTACTGTTTGCTTGCATGTATGTATGTGTATTACATGTGTGCCTGATGCCAGAGGAGACCAGAAACAAAACATTAGATCCCTGGAACTGGAGTTACCAATGGTTGTGAGCAGGGAACTGAACCTGGGTTTTCTGCAAGAGCAGCAAGTGCTCTTAACCACTGAACCATCTCTTCAGCCTCTATTTTCCTTCTTTCTTCCTTCCTTCCTTCCATCCTTCCTTCCATCCTTTCTTTTTTTCTTTCTTTCTTTCTTTCTTTCTTTCTTTCTTTCTTTTTTCCGGAGCTGGGGACTGAACCCATGGCCTTGTGCTTGCTAGGCAATCGCTCTACCACTGAGCTAAATCCCCAACCCCCTCTCTTCAGCCTCTAAAACATTGCTTTTTAACTAAGTTTTTATTTTTTAAATAATAAACTTCTTAGTAATGTTTTACATTTTTAGATGTATTTTATGTGTGTGTGTGTGTTTCCTTTACATGTATATGTGTCCCACGTGTATGCCAGATACCAGTGGACATCAAGAGAAGGTATCAGATCTCCTGTAGCTGGAGTTTTGTATAGCTGTAAGCCACCATGTGGATGCTGGGAATTGAATTTAGGTCCTCTGCAAGGGCAGCAGATACTCATTGCTGAGCCATGACTCCAGACCCTTGCATGTATTTTTTTTTTCTAAGACTGAACAATTTCCAAGTTTGCTGGGTTTAGCCTTTTTGTTCTAAGTCTACCTGAAGCTGCGTTTTACGAATGCCCTGTAGGTTGAAGCCTTCCCCACAACGGTGGAGTAGGCCAGCTCTCCCCTTCACATTTTTAGTGTCTCAGCACCGCCTTTTGCCTAAGTGTCTGTTAGCATACTTCCTTCCTGGGTTCTAGTATCCACTCTAGAGTTTGCTTTCCATCTCCCTGCTGCTCTGTCCTGTACATGACATGGCTGAGCTACTTTCGCTCTATTGAGAAATTACCTTTATGAGGATAATGGGAAAGGGGAAACCATGATGTTGGGGGGTGGGGAGAGAGAGGACTGTGGTATGTTAGGAATCTTAGTAACAGACCTGGCCCACCACCTGCTTTATTATGGCCCATGAATGAAGGGTGGTTTTTACATCAAGTAACTGACACCTGAAAGCTATATGAATTTTAAATTGTGATATTTACTATAGAATATCCTTTTCAAGGTCTTGCTGTGTAGGCCAGGATGGCCTTGGAGCTTGCCAGATGCCAGCTTCCAGCATAGTAAGCCACATGCTTGGCCATAACAGAAGGGTTTGCTTGTTTGTTTGTTTTTGGTTTTGTTTTAGTTTTCAAGGCAGGCTTTCTCTGTGTGGCTGTGGCTGTCCTGGAACTCATTTTGTAGACTGGGTTGACCTTGAATTTAGAGTTCCACTTGCCTCTCCTCTCTCGAGTGCTGGGATTAAAGGCTTGTGACACTACCAAGTATAGGGGGGTGTGTGTGTGTGTCTGTGTGTGTGTGTGTGTGTGTCTGTGTGTCTGTGTGTGTCTGTGTGTGTCTGTGTGTCTGTGTGTGTGTTTATGAGTGCTACTGCCTTCAGAAGCAGAATAGTGTTCGACCCCCTAAATCTGAAGTTAAGTTGTTGTAGGCAGTCTGATGTATGTGCCAGGAGTGAACTCTGGTCCTTTGTGAGAACAATTAGTCATTTAAACCAGTGAGCTACCTCTCCAGCCTTAGCACAGTAGAGTTGTAAGTGGATCCAGCCATGTTCATAAGAGTCATCTAAGCCTGCCTTTCTGTTAAAGGGCAGAGTTGAGAAGTTGATTGCGGGAGTTTCTGGCTGCACATAACTGTTGTGACCTAGCAAAATGGGTTGCTTGGGGCTCTCAGGGACTGCCTGAGCCTGGGTGCTTCTGGAAAGGTGGGTTTCAGAGTTTGCTGTGGACTCCTTGTGGCAGCTGATCATTTTGTAAAAATATTATTTTCTAAGCAACAACAGTTAAAATACGCAAACACATAAGTCAGCTTTTTTTTTTTTTAATGTAGTGGTAGGTATTAAGAATAATTCTCTTAAACAAGTGTGACAGTCTTAGTTGCAGCTCTAATGTCTAGTAGTTCCTTTTCAGTAGGAGGTCCACTGATAAATTAACTGGAAAATGTGTACATATGGTATATTAGGCCTGTCTAACCTGTGACATTTAATCACAGGTAGTTTTCTTTAATTTCCCTCAAACAGGACTTGCCAAGACCAACAAATGTGTTGGAACTTGAAGGAAATGAAATTCTACCTTTTGTGTAACTCAAAGGAATTTTTTTGTTCTCTAATACAGCATTTCATTTATATATTGTCTTCAGGGTATGCATTCCTCTCTAATAGGAACGTCTAAAGGCTGAAGTCTAATTGTCTTTAGAAGCACTCTACCTTCTGCGACGAAGTAGCTAAGCTCCTCAAAGCCTTTGTGAATATTTTTGTTAGTTTGACTAAAGCAGGGCTGACAGTGATGATTATTAATAATGTTTATAATATGGGGACGACTGATCTTTACCAGCCATTTCATTGTCGTTAATCATTACGTATGTACATGCATTATGTTGTCTTGACTGTGGAGACTGTGGACAGGCTTTGCAGAGCGGTAATGTCAAGTAGTTTTCTTCCAGGGCTGTAGTGAGAGAGAAGTGGGCGAGGCTGTGCTTTCACTGTGGTGAAGAGCGTCCTGTCCTCATCTCGTAAACCATCTTTCTTCACCCAGTGTGTGTGCTATTGCAGACAGGGTTAACAGACACATCGCTGTTTACCATGTGACTGGAGGAATGGCTTTTATTTTTTCTTTCTTGAATTTTCATTAGGGGAAACAAGCATCTAAGACATATTCGGGATGTTTAAAATATAGTGAATTTGGACTACGGACCCGTCTTACAAATTGATCTGTTTTAGTATGCTAAGTAGGAATCACAAGACAACTCTCTGCATCAGGACCACATCTTTATGAGGTGACGGCAGAAACACTATAAGAACATCATTATTCTTGAGAATAACTGTCTTCTTCCGTCCGTGGCTTCTTCAGATGTCAGTTTCTAGTAAAATGAGTGGGGAGAGATCAAGTAGTGGCCTGGTTTTCAGGGGAGACTGTTGATTGTGGGTGGTGGTGTCTGTGGCGTCTGTGAAGAGCGAGGAGGACCAGCTGGAAGAATTAAGCCTGCTCCATCATCGCAGGTGTGAAGTCACATCTCTCAGCCATCAGCGGAGGACGTAATTGCTGCAGACTGTTCTGGCTGTACAGCGCTTTCTTATTATTTTTGCACTACTAAGGTTTGAACCTAGAGTCTTATACAGACGAGTAGTCAAATGTGGTGCCATTGAGCTACCTTATTTGTAAGACCAAATAATAAATGTTGTTGAAACTGTGCCATCAGAACACATGCAAGTAATTAGATTTAACTTTGTGGTAGAAATTGTGATACTCTTAACATTCTTCACTATGTTTCAAACTCTTGGGTATTTTTTCCAGCATCTTTGGTAATCCCTAATGGGAGTTTAAGTAAATGTTTCTCTCTCTCTCTGACAGTATTGTCAACAAAAGTGTCTTACCTATGTAATTGTTTGATACAGTTGCTGAGGCAGGTGGATTTCACAGTTTTGTTTGGTCACTAAGTCACTGAAACACTGGGTCAAAGTTTTATGACCTATTTGGAAACAGTCCTGACTGGTGCGTAGGGTGGAGCACAGACATTTTTTTGAGTGTTTCTCAGTCCTGCCCCGCCCCCTCCTGCAGACAGGGTTTCCCTGTGTAGCCCTGGCCATCCTGGGACTTGCTCTATAGACCAGGCTGCCCTCAAACCTAGAGACATCCTCCTGCCTCTGTCTCCTGAGTGCTAGGATTAAAAAACCACCACTGCCCAGCTGCTTCCCTGTTTTTAATTAATTAATCAATTAATACCGTGCCTTCTTCCTGAAACAAATTTCAAATACCAAAAAAAAAAAAAAAAAAAAAAAAAAAGGAAAGAGGGGAGAGGTGTGTAGGTGTGTAGGTCAGTTACTTACCACGTGGGAGGCCCTGTATGTCCGAGGGGTAAGTGAGGAAACTGGAGAGAAGAGAAAACCCAGACAGTGGGATTCCCACTGTTGTAAACACGAGCTATTCACCCACCTCTGGATTTACCCAAGGCCCAGGCATAAGAAAGCCTGGGATGTTTGTCTCTGTAAGACTGAGAGATAGCACATAGTACACAAGAAGCCAGGGTGCTGAAGTTCACAGAAGAAATCATGCCCTGCTGCTGTAAAGGGAGGGGACATTGGTGGTGTGTGTTTGGTGATTGGTGTCCAGGCAGCACTGGGTCGTTCCTAGTTTGGAGTTTCTGTGGTCTGACTTATTCCTGTGATTCTACATTGAGAATGGAGAACACTTAGACGGTCAGGACTGTCTGTAAGGGTGTCTTAAATGTCCAACATGGCAGTTTTCTTTTGTCCTTAAAAGCAGATTGCTGTTTCTTTAGGGGCTTTATAGGATGAGGAAATTAGTTTTCATTTAGGTACCAAATTGTATCCAAAAATTGCCATCTTCAGAACTATAGAACTATCCTTCTGGGGTGACAGAGGCTCATGAAGACTGTGCCTGAGAGCTGGCATCTCTGCCTGGCATCCATTCTCGTAGGGGAGCTGCCACACACAGCCCCTCCTGCTCCCCGTGTCCCTCCCTCTCATGTGTAAAATGTACTGTACCCCTTGCTTGCTGGCTTCCTGGGATCTATGGAGTGGATGACATGCTTGCTTGTCCTCTCAGTCCTTCTAGAATCTTGTTTCCCATAACCGAATGCAAGGTCCATATCGGGTAGTGGCAGATCCATAAGCAAGAGAGTTAATTCATCTGGGCTGGATTTGGATTGTCCTGGGGATACAAGTACTGGGATCAGAGAACTTTAATTGGAATTGTGACTCTGGCATTTATTGGCCAAGTGATGTGGGCAAGCAACTCCTTCCTGTACATTGTAAAATGGAGAGGACAGTGTTGATCTTGAGATTATTTCAAAGGCAGCGTGAGAGAGCACATGTAAGGATAACCGCAGCCCTACACATAGTAGTGTTCAGCTTACACTGCAGCCCACAACTTCTGTGTCATAATGAAGGAGGTGCAGCAGATCAATCCAGCTTCCCCTGCCTTTGTAGTAGAGAATTTGGGGGATGGGGCATTCGGAAGTTTCTCTTGTCTTTCCCTTCTTCCCTCCCTCCCATTCCTCTCTTCCTAGTTTCTAGTTTCTAACAACCTTCTTTTCTTCCAGGGAAACAGCACCCAGAACGATCTTCCAGAGAGTCCTGGATATCTTAAAGAAATCCACTCAGGCTGTTGAGCTGGCCTGCAGAGATCCCTCCCAAGTGGAGCACCTGGCTTCCAGTCTTCAGCTGATCACCGAGTGCTTCAGATGCCTTCGTAATGCTTGTATAGAGTGTTCTGTGAACCAGAATTCAATCAGGTAGTGATGCGTGGTCTTCCGAGTGTTTCCTATGTGTTGGTTAAGGCTTTTGCTTTATAGTGCTGCTCACTTTTTTCTTTTATAAAACTGTCCTTTACCTTACAGGGAAACACCCCTATTTCTTGTATTCTCTTGTTTAACAAGAGGGGTTATTCAGCTTTCCTGTTCTAATTTGTAACTTGTGTTGAGGTGTTTGATTCCTTATGTAAAAGTGATTTGAATTTGGCATTGGTTCTGTATTTCTAAGTTCTGCTAGTCCAAGTTCACATGTTGTTCTTGACCCCCTTTTAATTCAGATGTTTCAGTTACCCTGTATTTACATTGAGAAAAATATTTCATATTTTTCTGAGTCTGTCTTAGAATCTAAAGCTCCAAGCACTTTGCCTCTGTCTTGAGCTGTGTGTGTTTCCGAGAAGTTCGGAGCAGAGGGTGCTCTTTGCTGCTCTTTCCTTTGTACAGCTCTCATACCTAGAGCTGAGATTCTCTCCGCTGGTGTAATGCCCTCCCTGCACAAGACTCTTTCTGAGTAGCCCTGGCTGTCCTGAGACCCACTCTACAGACCAGGCTGGCCTCGAACTCAGACTTCCCCTTGCTTCCGCTTCCCGGGGGCTGGAATTAGAGGTGTAACTACCATGCCTGCCTTTTCCTCGTGCTTTCATGAAACCAGCTTCTTACTAAAAATTCGTTTTAGAATATTTTATTTGAAATGAAGTCAGAAGCCACAAGCAGAATGCTCACCTTTCTTCCCCGGATTTGCAGGTAGAAAGGGCCTCCAGGGCTCTCCATCACAGCTGTGATGGGTGAAGTTGAGCTGGTCCAGAAGACATTTGATTCCCTTGGCTGCTTAGACAGTCTTATACCTGAGGCTTTAATATGATTAATGAGATTTTTTTAAGATGAAAGGGAAGGAAGAAAAAAAGCTGGAGTTGTTTTAACATCAGTACTGAGACAAACCTGCCGTCTCTTTGCAGGAAATGGATATAAATAACCATAATTAATAGTTATTATTTTGCTTTTTTAGCTAATTAATTTTAAAACCTTTTTAAAGGGTTATTTTTATTTATGTGTCTGTGGGACTGCCACATGTATATTATGGGGTACCCATGGAGTGCAGATGGGGTGTGGGATCCCCAGTAGCTGGAGCTAGTAGGTGAGCTCCCAAACTCTAGAAAAGCAGCAAACTCTCTCAGCTGCTGAACCGTCTCTCCAGCCCCAATATCAGGATTTTAAAACATAACTTTATGTTCTGGAAACATGGGCCAGGATGCCAGTTCCAGGTCAGAAAGGGCAGGGAGCCTAGAGCGGAGCCTGCACATGGGCATCTTTGCTGGCCTCGGTGGGGAGGAAAGGAACTTTGGCAGCACATTTGGGTCGGGTACTTTACTTGCACTCTCTTGTCCTAATCCTTGGGATACATTGAAGAGTAGTGTGTGTGCTACAGCTTCCTTCCAGTTTTTCAGTGGTAGAAACTGTGGCTTAGAGAGGTGAAATAACCTGTCCTGACAC
>NC_141540.1:126040000-126057500 GCF_021556685.1 Rattus norvegicus
CTCAGAGGGCAGTGTAAGGCATTTCTCTTTTCTTTCCTTTCCACACAGCTCTAGGATGCTGTCCAAGGATTCTTGGCACCACACAGCAGAGATCACCATTCTGTAGTCTCTAATAACATGCTCTCATCCCCTTACGAACGCTGCCAGTTGTGCCTGCATGCGTGTGTTTATGCCAGCAGTCGGTCTGTGGTGCCATGATTTTTTCTGTCAAACTTCTTAGCTTAGGGTTCTGCTAGCTTCTGCCCACTGACCAAAGCCTTTTTTTTTTTAATTTTATTTTTTTTAGGTGTTTGTTACAGCAGCCCCCACTATTCAGGTCCGTGTCACTTTACTGTTGAGACTGTGACATATTACCAAAAACTTAGACAGCACACATTTATTATCTTACAGTTCTGGAGTCGAGCAGTCCATAGGGATGGCCTGGTGCACTTCCTTCCAGAGGCTGTGGGACGGAATCAGGTTCTTTGCCTTGTGGTTTTCAGCCCTTCCACTTTGCTTGGCAGCTGGCCTCCTTTCTCTTGGTTCCAGCTTTCTTTCTGTAGGGAGCCTTGTGGTACACTGGACTCCATGTTACTCAGCACAGTCCTTCCATCTCAAGATTATTGATTTGGGCTTGTTTGAAAAGTTCTCTTTACCAGATAATGTAGTAATTACAGATTTTGGTAATCAGGACATGCAGATCTCTGGAAGCTGTTACTCCGCCCACTGTAGGAACTGTTGATTGGCATTGTGCATTGAATCAGCATTTGAGATTCAGTATTAGGGAAGAGCATATATTTGGTTTAATTATGTCTTAAAATTTAATACAGGAACCTGGATACCATTGGAGTTGCCGTTGATTTGGTTCTTCTCTTTCGTGAACTTCGGGTGGAACAAGACTCTTTGTTGACAGGTAATGTGCAGTATAATTTAATGAATTATTACCTTGAAAACTGTTTAAAGCTAATGCTCTGAGTTTTCAGTCATGAAATTTCATGAATAAAATTTCATGAAGAGTTACTAGGAAGACAAGTCTCTGTGACTTCCTTTCCGTCCTGTTGTGGGCCGACTTTTCTCTTCCTAGTTTCTTAGGCTGAGGTTTCTCTTAGTCTGTTTGTCTGCTGCAGCAAAATACTTAGCTTAGGTAATTAATAAAGCAGACACTGACCACCCTAGAGGGCAGGAAGTCCAACTTCAGGGTTTCAGCATGATTTTTATGTGGAAAGGGCTTGCTCTCTGGCTCAATGAAGGTGCCTTCTTGCTGTGTCAGAAAGGCAAAAGGAGGCAGAGGAGCTCTTGGCCTCTTCTAATGGGCTCTAACTGCAAGACCTAGTTCTCCCTCACAGCCTTCGTCACTTACTACCAACACCTCGGAGATTTGATCTCAGGATGTGGATTTCAGAAGGACTCGGACAGTCAGACCACAGCAGGATTCACCTCCGTGTCTTTGGAGATAATATTGTAGGGAGGTAATTAAGGTTCACTGAAGAAGTCTTCCTGAGAAAAGAATAGTAGGACACATAGGTCCAGACCATGGAAGACACAGGAAGCAGATTGCAGCCTAAAGTCAAGAAGAGAAGAATCAGGAGAAACCAGCACTGACTACACCATGGACTTGGAGCCATGGTGGAAAGTAATAGTTTGAAGCTGTCGGGGCCCTGGTCCTTTGCTGCAGTGGCCTGGGATGACCGGTGCACTCACTGCTTGTGGTCCTTACATATGTGACAGACAGTTTTGGTTTGACTGTGAACGCCCTCCAGTTTTTTTTTCTGCTGCTGGCACTGTTTTGGGAGGTTGTGGAACATTTTGAACATGGAGTCTAGCTGGCTGATACCAGCCCTGGGGCAGGGCTTACAGTTCGTCTCCAGTTCTCCTTGAGTTCCCCGCTTCCTGACTGCTCAGACAGTGTAACCGGTTCTAACTTCTCCTACTCTAGCCACAGGCTGCTCCATCTGTCGCTGTGCTCCCCTCAATGATGGACTGTATCATCTCAAACTGTGAGCCAAAATAAATCCTTCCTCCTTCAGCTGCTTCTCTCTGGTATTTTACCACAGTGCGTGTGCTCCCACTGGTGACTGCCCATGAGCTCACACTCCAGATACTAAGTCAGTCAGTTACCTCAAGTGACACAAAGGGAAGTTAGCTCTTCTTAACAGCTGTTGTTATGGGACTAAGAGCAGTACTTGGCTTCTCAGCTTGAAAACCTGGAACGTTCTTAGACTGTTTTGAAAGCATTTACATTTTTGTACTAGTAGCATGAATGCTTTGTACAAAAGTTATTATCTTAATACATCATTAAATAAATAATAGTTTTTATACATGACCTTCATATTCAAGGCATTGAGACATTATGAATAAATATAAATTATCTGATATAATCTTTATAAGTATTCATGCTTGTTGGATATGTAGATTATAGGTTGAAGTAATTGTTACAATAAAAAGTAGATTCAATTTATAAGTATCTCTTAATCCCTGTTCTTATATAACATGAGGGTGCATATGTTAATACCCATCCCAGTGGATGGTAAGAGAAAAGAGTAAATGATAAGAGTGGATGGTAAGAGGAAAGAGGTGAGGCTCTTTTCTCACAAGCACCAAAAGAATCCCAGACAGGGCACAGCGAGTCCGTGTCATGCGCTGCAGGTGTGTCTGCTGGCGCGTATCTTTGCTGTGTGCCATTTCCTAGTGTTATTCTTTGTGATTCATTTCACTGCTGTCTTGGGCTCCTAATAGTTGGTTTAGAGAGCCCCCTTTCAATCAATTAATATGTCAGTCATCCGATGACATAAAGTACTGGTGTCTTAAAGTGAACTACGTCATTTAAGATTTCATAAACAGCAAATGACTTTGCTCTAAACTCTTTTGAGTGGCAGTTTTTTAAAAGAGGTTGGTGGATGTAGAATTGAGTTGTAAAATATTTTAAAGATACTTAGTATTAAAGGATTCTTTGAAGCACTGCTTTATAATTTGTCCTTGGTGCTCAGAGTTGGAGGATTAAAAACCAATGATAAAGTAAGAGTTTTCATTGAGCTGCAGGAAAACTCCGGAGTCTGTGAGGTCTGTCGTTCAGCCACTGTTCAGATGCACTTCATCTTGTAATTGCCGGAAAATGCTGACAGTGTCGGCTGTCAGCAGATGTGCGCTTTTCTTCTAAAGGTGCGGTCCTGAGCAGGCGCAGCAGAAGCGCGGCAGGAGGCAAATGCTTTGATTATGGAGCTATTAGTGTGGGGCTAGTCCCTCCCCTTAACCCTGGATACCGGCCGTCACCACCCAGGTTTTCTCTTGAAGTTATCCATTTGTCCACAGCATCACATGGGCTCCCCTGCCCCGCAGCGTACTTCTCATGTAGTGCAGTCTCCTGCTCTCCACCATGAAACCACTTTCCTTGATTCTGAATCCCCCTCTCTTTGTGCTGTTCCAAATCTCCTGTGCAAGCTTTATTTTGTTTTTACAATGTATGATAAATGATTGCTTCATTCCTTCTTTCTTCATTGAGACAGATAGAACCTAAGAAAAACAGAAAGGGGAAGATGCCGAAACATGCTTTCATAACCCAGTTATGTGGCGAAGGATACCTCGGTTGATGTCAGAATAGGTCCCTGTATGTCTTTTCTCTTCTTTCTTTCTCTTCCTTCCTCCCCTCCCCTCTGCTCCCTTCCCTCCTCTTACCCTCTCCTCCCCTTCTATCCCCTTCTCCCCCGGCTGTCTGTCTGTCTGTTTTAATTTTGATGGCCTTGAGAATTGAACCTTGGGCTTCAGTACAGTAGAAAGGCCTCTGCTGCTGAGCTGTATCCTAGCCTTAGGCTCATTGTAGAAAGGATACATTAAGAGTTGGTTATAATTTAGATAGCTTCAATGCTATCAGTTTAACAAATTGATTTTTTCCTGTGGGGTAAACTTAGTGGCTTGGGCATATTAGGCAATGTCCCCCAGCCCCATTCACTTAACATAAAACCATTCATTTTAGAGTAGACAGTTGAATGGCCTTGAGAACAGTACAATATTCCACAACTAATACCTGTACATAGTTAGCCTGTTTTCTTATGCTCAGTGGTATAGGGAGAGCAGTTCTTCTCCCTTTCCTTCTCTTGCCTCTGCTGATCACAGTTTTATGTCCTGTCTCTATGGACTTAATTTATTCCGAATATTTCTTATGAATGGACTTGTAGAGCACATGGGTCTCGAATGCTTTTGTGCTTCAGCAGCATTGTAGCATGCGTCAGAGTGTCAATCCTCTGGATTAGATCTACTTTATTGTTTTTATCTTCATCACTGATGACCACAGGCTCCTCTCACCCTTTGGCTGTGAGGAATTAACATTGTTCATGTGCACATGCATTTTTCTGAGGGCCCGTGTTTACTTCTTTGAAGCATGTACCTAGGATTAGAATAGTTGAGCCTGAATGCCACCATGTTAAACATTATTTTTTAGAAGATTCATTCTGTCTCTGTATCTGTCTGTCTGCCTCTTTGTCTTCTCTCTCTCTGACTGTTGTGCCTGTCTGTTCCCTTCCGTGTGTGTGTGTGTGTGTGTGTGTGTGTGTGTGTGTGTGTGTGTGTATGTATGTATGTATGTAAACTCGTGTACATTTGTCTTATATATGTTGCCTATAGAGGCCAGAGGAGGACTTTAGTCCCTGGGAGCTGGAATCACAGGTAATTCTGAGCTGCCTGACTTGCGTGCTGGGAGTTGAATCTGATTGCTAGTCCTCTGTCAGAGCAGCAAGCACTCTTACCTGCTGAGCCTTCTTTCCAGTTGCCATGTCTTGAGGAGCCACTAACCTGTTTTCCAAGACATTGGAGGCATTCACATTCACTCATCAGTGTGCGTTCTGATCCCTTCATGTCCTCGCAGACTCTCTCTCTGGGGTTATAGTCATCCAAGTGGACGTGAAGTAGCCTGGGTTTCTTCTCATCTCCCAAGTGACTAATGATGCGAGCATCTTCTCATGTGTATGTTGGGCATTTATACATTTTCAGAGAAATGTTTGTTTGGATCTTTTGTTCAGTTCCTTCCTTCCTCCCTCCCTCCCTCCCTTCCTTCCTTCCTCCCTCCCTCCCTCCCTCCCTCCCTTCCTTCCTTCCTTTTAAATCCCTTCTAATTGTGTTTTATTCTTGAGTTGTGGAGGTTACTTGAGTAATGTCTTGTAGACACTAGAGATTCTGTTGAATCTGCAGGTGAGTTGGGAAGAGTTTCCATCTTGACAATATTGGGTCTCCTAGTCCATGTAGTGGGAGCATTTTCTACTTAGAAGTTTTCAGCTGTGTCCATTTTAAGTCTCCGACTTGTATTCTGTAGCAGAATTGAAAGAGAGGCAAGGAGAAAAAGGGAAATTAGCGGATTTCTCACCACCTTCTGAGAAAGGGCCAATAGGAAAGTTCTTGAGTTTGATTTGGAATTCAACAGTGACATTTGCATTTAATAAAAAAACCCAGAACTTATTTTCACAGTGCCTTAGTTCAAACCTATGAAGTAGCATTGTAAAAAGCATTTTGATTTCACTATCTCAGTACTTTCTCTGAGAACCTTATTTTAGGGAGACTGTTGTCAGGGTAAATGTGCCAGTTTTTTGTTACTGCTTTTGAGGTGAGGACTGTAATTATATTGTCAAAATAATATTTAGAGTATTATTTTCAGGCAATAATTGCAGTGGTCTGACAAATATATTATGTAAACACAGGTATGAGTTATTTTAATTGAGCTATTGATGTTGTTTTTGGCTTATATTCTTTCCTAATCTGTAAAAATAATGCTGGCATTTTTTAGGGGCTTTGCACTGTTCCTAGTGTTTACATAAAGACCAGTTAGTTGATAGGCTGTTGGCTGAAGTAAACTGTTATTTCACTTGCTGCAACCTCCCTGCCTGTGCCCAGGCCATCTTAAGTCCGCTTTCCCAGAGTCCTGTTTTGAATTTTCAGAGGTTTTTGTTGCTTCTTTTTCTTTTTTCTTTTTTTTTTAACTTGAGGAACTGTTGGGCTGCTCAGTGTCCTTTGGCTTTTTACATTTAAACTTGAGTGTCAATATTCCAAAGTATTTAGTAGAACTCTTAGTATCTTTTAAAATTCTGGCTTCCCTGGCAAACAGTTGGTACTTTTATATTATAAGCATCCAACATGCACTTAGTATGGACTGATTTTTAAGGACTCAGAGTAGACAAGGAAATAAGATTCTATGAAAGGCTACGAGAAGCCCTTGAATTTTAAATGTTTTTCCTTTTTCAGTGTTTTTATCTGTTGATATAAACAAACATAAATTTTGTGTTCAGTTTCCTTAAATTATATTAAATTATTTAGTTTTGGGTTCTGGCTGTTAGTACTGCTGATGCAGTGCTTTGTGGGAGCGGGGCCTGCAGACACTGTTCCCTAGAGCAGAGCAGAGGAGGGCGTCCAGTAAGGCTGGGGGCATTGCTGGCACAGAGCTCCTTTGCCCCCACTTTCACAGAGCAGACACTGAAGTTTTGTTTGGAGCTAGGAGGCAAAATGAAGAGCTGGTACCACTCAACTCTGTTTATCAGTGTCCTGTTGTTAACAGTTCATGGACTCTTGAACCTTGGGCGTCTACACCGTCAACATCTGCTGTTGCTTTCTTTTTTTTTTTTTTTTTTTTTTTTTTGGTTCTTTTTTTCCGGAGCTGGGGACCGAACCCAGGGCCTTGCGCTTCCTAGGTAAGCGCTCTACCACTGAGCTAAATCCCCAGCCCCCTGCTGTTGCTTTCTAACTGTAAGTTGTGCCAGCCTAGTGGATGTAGATGAGTGCAGCCTCCTGGTTTTCTCTTGCTATCAAGTACTTTTTCATCCCTGGCTTCCTATATTGGGTCTTATCGATTTTTTTTTTCTTCACAAAACTTTATTTTTTGCCTGTTTTTCTGTTGGCTTATCTGTCTTTTTAAAAATGGTTTGCAGCCAGGTGTAGTGGCTCATACCCTTTAATCTGTGCACTTGGGAGGCAGAGGCAGAGGAGGCAGAGAGGCAGAGGGAAGGAGGAGGCAGAGAGAGAGAGGCAGAGAGAGGCAGAGGGAAGGAGGAGGCAGAGAGAGAGGCAGAGAGAGAGAGGCAGAGGAGGCAGAGAGGCAGAGAGAGAGAGGCAGAGAGAGGCAGAGAGAGAGAGGCAGAGAGAGGCAGAGAGAGAGAGGCAGAGAGAGAGGGAGGCAGAGAGAGAGGCAGAGAGAGAGAGGCAGAGGAGGCAGAGAGGCAGAGAGAGGCAGAGGCAGAGAGAGAGGGAGGCAGAGAGAGGGAGGCAGAGAGGCAGAGGAGGCAGAGAGGGAGACAGAGGAGGCAGAGAGAGGGAGGCAGAGAGAGAGGCAGAGAGAGAGAGGCAGAGAGAGGGAGGCAGAGAGAGGGAGGCAGAGAGAGGGAGGCAGAGAGAGAGGCAGAGAGAGAGAGGCAGAGAGAGGGAGGCAGAGAGAGAGAGAGGCAGAGAGAGAGAGGCAGAGAGAGGGAGGCAGAGGAGGCAGAGAGGGAGGCAGAGAGGCAGAGAGAAAGGCAGAGAGAGAGGCAGAGAGAGGCAGAGAGAGAGAGGCAGAGGAGGCAGATCTCTGTGAATTTGAATCCAGCCTGGTCTATGGAGTGAGTTCCAGGACAGCTAGAGCTACATAGGGAGACCCTGTCTCAAAAAGAAAGAAAAGAAAAACAAAGGCTTATTAGGAACTCTTTGAATATGCTGTGAGTCTGAAGGAAGTTGTGCATTTTATGTATCTTCCTATTCTGTGGTAATATTTCCGTTTTTATTACATGGTATTGTCTGAGAAAAAGTGTTACTAGAATTTTTTAAAAAATATTTATTTATTTATTATGTATACATCATACAGCTTTCTGTCTGCATGTGTGCCTGCAGGCCAGAAGATGACTCCAGATCTCATTACAGATAGTTGTGAGCCACCATGTGGTTGCTGGGATTTGAACTCAGGACCTTTGGAAGAGCAGTCAGTGCTCTTAACCGCTGAGCCATCTCTCCAGCCCGTGTTACTAGATTTAACGCTTATTAATATTTAAAAGCTCTCCAGTGTTTTTACAAATTTTTAATTTGGGTGCCTCATGTTCAGCTCAGTGGTAGAATGGAATTTTCTGTCCTGCGTGAGGAAGTACAGCATTGTCAGAGTTTCTATGCTGACACCCAGGCACCCCACTGCTAATTCTTATATAGACTGTCATTTATTTAATGACTTGCTGCTAATGCTTTTGCCAGTTTAGGTTCCAGTCAGTTCGTGTTCTAGTCCACTGCTGTGTTTAGTCCTGTCTTGGTTCCACCTGTTGTATCTTCCGTTAACTGTACTAGCCGGTAGTCTGAGCACAGGTCCTTTTTACTTTCCGACAGTGTCATAGCTATTAACAGCCCTGTGTATCTTCATACACATTTTTAGAATGGTTTTACTAAGTTTCCAACAAATATGCTTGTGTACTGGGATGTGCAATGACATGTGAGTGTGTGTGTGTGTGTGTGTGTGCGTGCGCGCTCCTACTTGGATCTGACAAGTTATATTTAATCTCTATATAGAAGCTGAGTCACGTGCACTGGATAGTCCTTTCCTTACTTAGTTGTACTTCAATGCCTCCGTCTTATCTTGTAGTTCCTTCTTAGATGGTGTACTTGTATCTTGGCACTTAAAAACACTTTCTTTTTAGACTTGCTTGTATGACTCTTTTTGCCTGCATGTATGTGTGTACCACGTGGAGGATGTCCAAGTCCTTGGAACTAGAGTCATAGTTAGCTGCCAACTGCCATGTAGGTTCTGGGAACCCTGGATCCTCTACAAGAGCAGCAGTGCTCATAACTGCTGAGCATCTCTCCAGCCCCATATCTTGGTACTTTTATAACTAGAACCCTTGTCCTGGTCCCACGTCATCCTCCCCTGAGCCCAGGGTCTTGAACATAGGCCAGTGTATCAGCGTTTGTATCCCTTAGCCCAACATCTTTGTGCTTGACTGTTTCCTGTATGTAGAACTATGGACCGTTTTAAATGCTGACTTTGCTGAAGCAACTTTTGTAAGCTCTTTTTAAAATTTGTAAATTTGATTATTAAAAAACCTTGCAAATAAATAAGCTTTTTCAAGAATGCAGACAACTTACACATTTAAAATATTGTACATACATTAGCCTTTCATTGGAAGGGTGGGCTGTGATACTTTGAATTGTTTGGTTTTTTTAACCCTTGAATCTTTTGTCTTGCTGGCAGTGATACATTTGTACTCTTCCTAAGTGGTGATTGCAAATTCCTTAGACTTCCTTTCAAAAAAGAATATTTGTCACTGTGCCTGACCATTATAAATTCTGAGTGCACTGCGGATTTTTTGTTTATACCTAGCTTTAGGCTAAAGCAGCCCCTGAATGGAGGTCCCTGGTAGTTTTTAATCTCTGCCTTGCTGCCGGCAACCTCACTTTCACTTATGTCTTGATACTTTGTTAATGATGTTGCTGTGACTTTCTGTGTTTCCCTTGTGAAAATTTGGCAAACTCTTTCCAAAGTCACGGCACCATGTTCCCTTCTCGCCTGCAGTAAATGGTAGTCCGAGTTCCACCCACTCCCTAGCATTCGCTGTGGTCACTTTTCCCAGCTTTGGGCCAGTGCTTTGCCGTTTTATATTCTAAGTGACAGTTAGGTTTTTATTAAATCTTACTCAGATCTTTGAGATGTATTGTTATCCTTTGTCTGAATTCCAATTATAAGTTTTTTATATCTTTTTGATAAGTTAGTCTCTAATGCTTATTTTCAGTAATATATTTTGCATTAAGGCTTCTTATGTCTAATTTTAAGAGGCCTATTTTTCTTTTTTTTCTGGACTGATATTTGGTCTGTCTCTTTTTAGCTTTCTTTAACCTGCAGTATTTCTATAGGCTTATGTCCTAGGTATGTTTGTTTTAAACAACTTGTAGCACTTAAAAAATTCATTCCTGAGTTTATCTGTGGTTTGTTTTGAGATAGGCTTTTGTTGGACCGGTCTTGTCGTGTTGTTTACTAGCATCATCCTCCTGCCTCAGCATCTGGAATGCCCTGGTTACAGACCTGGGCAGACCTACCTAATTTGTAGTCCTCTTTTAATTGGAGCATGTATTCAAGTGATATTTCATATCATTATATTGAGTTTATAATCTTTTAGAAGTTAATTTTATAAAGTGTTTTGATGAGGCATATTAATTTCATGCTTAGAATTTCATCGTGGAGTGAGACTCTTAGATAATCATTCAAAAAATCAGTATTTGATCACTTTCTTCCTCTCTCTTCCCCCCTCCTATCTCTCCCTCCTCCCCTTCCTGCCTCTCTCCCTCCACCCTCTTCTCTCTCCTCTCGTTCCCACTCTCTTATTCAATAACTCGGGAAACATGTCTTACTAAGATATATCTATTTGTTGTGGTGAGTCTGTTATCTCCAGTTTTTACTTTTTTGTCTCCTTAGCTTTCCGCTGTGGCCTGCAGTTTTTAGGCAACGTTGCCTCACGGAATGAAGATTCCCAGTCCATTGTTTGGGTCCACGCCTTCCCAGAACTCTTCATGTAAGTATGGTGTTAAGATTTTGTTTTTACTGGCTCCTGAAAAAATTGTGGTTATAATTCCATTTATATGAAGTTCAAAAGCAGGAAACCAAGACTATAGTTGTAGAATCCTGGGTGTTGGCTGGGAAGGGTATGGAGGAGACCCCGGGCTCTGCCACTGTTCTGTACCTTGGTTGGCGCGGTGGTTCCATGAAACACATATTTGATAGTCGTGGAGCTGCACAAAGATTTGTGGCTCTTGGGAACATGCTGGCTTATTTTTAAGAAAGAAATGCCATGGGGAAAGTAATAATTAAGGACCCTGAAATTTATTAAGGAAAAAAATCCCACAAACATAAGACATAAAATAAGCGCAGAGTTAATCCTTGTTTTTTACTGTTGTGTACTGCATGGCTCAGTACTATTCTTGGTAGATACTGAGTAGGGAGGTGAGAGGATTTACACACTGAGTAGGGAGGTGAGAGGATTTACACACTGAGTAGGGAGGTGAGAGGATTTACACACTGAGTAGGGAGGTGAGAGGATTTACACACTGAGTAAGGAGGTGATAGGATTTACACACTGAGTAGGGAGGTGAGAGGATTTACACACTGAGTAAGGAGGTGAGAGGATTTACACACTGAGTAGGGAGGTGAGAGGATTTACACACTGAGTAGGGAGGTGATAGGATTTGCACACTGAGTAAGGAGGTGATAGGATTTACACACTGAGTAAGGAGGTGAGAGGATTTACACACTGAGTAAGGAGGTGAGAGGATTTACACACTGAGTAGGGAGGTGAGAGGATTTACACACTGAGTAAGGAGGTGAGAGGACTTAGCAGTTGTGTTATGGCTCTTGCCCCCAAGTTCTTCTGTTTCACATCTGCCCCTTATGACCGTGATACAGATGCTAATAGTCTTTTTACATTTTTTGACTCTTTGTTCTTTCTAACAAGAATATGCTTTAGAAATGTGATCATTTTTATTTTTTCTCTATTCAAATGTTACTTTCTTTTCAATTCTGAGTCCTAAGTCGATGTAACTTTTCATTGTCTTTTTTGAGATTTATTCTTATAATTGTCTATGTGTGTTGTACATGTCTGTAGGCACATAGCCTGTGTGAGCAAAGTCGCTCTCAGCCAAGTGTGTTAGGTCCCTTGGAGCCAGAGTTAGGGGCAGTCGTGAGCCTCCAGGGGTAGCTCTTAGGAACCTTGGATCCTTTGCATGAACAGATTATGCTTTTAGCCACTGAACCATCTCTCCAGTTCCATTTTATTGTATTGTTCTGTTATATTTACTGTTTTCATAGTCAAAGATATGCTTTCCCCCCCCCCCAGCATTATAATCTTTATTATATCCTAAAATATTAATATAAACTAAATTTGCTAAGGATCATTATTATTATTAATGTCACAATCACACTTTACGCATTGATAATTGGACTAAGAGTCTCCTTTCTTTGTTTGGCAGGTCTTGCTTAAATCATCCAGACAAAAAGATTGTTGCCTACTGTTCCATGATTCTGTTCACATCTCTTAATTCTGAAAGGATGAAGGACCTGGAAGAGAACCTCAATATTGCAATTAACGTCATAGAAGCTCACCAAAAGCACCCAGAGTCAGAGTGGCCGTAAGTATCCTGCTAGGGATTAGATCGTTTAAGAACATCCTTATGGATCATTTTCCTCATGAAGTTTAGTAGTACATTGAGACAGGGGTTGCTGTGTTCTCTAGGCTGGCCTTGAAGTTTCGCTCCTCTGCCTCAGCCTCCCAGTGGCTGAGATTATCACATCTGGCTTATTCCAACCTTATTAATTTGTTTACTTCTTGTTATGCAGAGGAATTGAGTTTACTTAGACAAGTGCTCTCCCACTGAGCTACAATTTCAACCCCTTTGTAGAAGTTTTAAGTAAAAAGATGTGGTCTGGGGGTTGGGGATTTAGCTCAGTGGTAGAGCGCTTGCCTAGGAAGCGCAAGGCCCTGGGTTCGGTCCCCAGCTCCGGGGAGAAAAAAAAAAAAACATGTGGCCTGATAGTTGTTTGAAGATGTGAACGAGATACAGCTTGAGTTTGACCTTGAATTTAGGATGGGGAGGGGGCAGTTTTGGTGTGCGAATGAATACAGGACCAATGTCTTAGCCTCTTTGGAGACTGCTGTGCCCTCAGCAGATGGGGCCTTAAAGATCACTGTCCTGTGGGTGTTGTGCAAATGAGACACTTGTTACTGTTCACATTCTCTGCAAACAGAGGGTCTGCTTTCTCTCTGGTTGTTTTTAGATTTCTTCCCTTTGTGTTTCAGGGTTAGTGTCATCTCAGTATAAATTACTTGGAGTTTGTTCCTTTTGGGATCTTTCCAACTTCTTGAGTCTGTAGGTGTGATGATTCGTTTTTTGTCAGCTCAACACAAACATGGACATGTGGAAAGAGGGACTTTCAACTAAGGAATTGCCTCTATAGGCCTGTCTTGTCTTCAGGGCCACCAAGCCAGTTGTGTCAGGTCGTGGGCCTGCTTTCAGGCTCTGTTAAGCATGTCCATGTAGTATCTGTGTTTCTGGTCATTACATCATCATGTAGAACCTACTGTACAGTAGTTAGGTCATCACGTACTGTTTATATTTACAGATATTACATCGTCCCCTAACAAATTGACTTGTTTTTCATTGTCAAACTCACCAAAAATGTTGTTTACATGTTTTTTCTTCACATTTTAGTAATTTTTCCCCACCAATCCAAGTGTCTGGATTTATTCCTCACAGTAGGCAGTGTGATCAGGACCCGGGTGGCCTCTGGTATTTGAGCCTCTTAAATGAAATATTATTATATTGAAGTTCCACCTAAGTTTAACATTGTTGACTTTTTTGAATATCACTTGTATTTGAATTGCCATATGCAAATAAACAGCAGTGTTATGTGAAAACCTTACCCCTTTATCCCTTTACCTTGGAAACTCCCCTCAATGTGCACACGCAGCATCTGCTGGCGTTGAGGAGGAGGCCTCAGACTCAGCTTACCTTGAGCCAGCTTGGAGCCGAGTCTGTTTATTTGGTAGGTACTTGATGGGTAGCCGAGGCCTGTATCTTGTCAGCTTGGAATAAACAACCAGGCTCATCATGAGCAAACACAAAATCTACTTCAGAGTACCTCAGAAGCTGTCAGCAGTCAGCAGCTGGGGTTGAGGCAGGAGCAGGAGGGGGAGTTAGTCCTCAACTGACAACTCCTGCAGCTCACCCAGTGCACTTGGCTGAGAACTGACAGAGGCCTTCACAAACTGTTTTACTCTTAAACCTGAACTGATCCTGAAGTCAGAGGAGATCCACTTTCTGCCCTTTCCCCTTGCTCAGACGTGCAGTTGGCTGGTGAAGAGCACCAGCTACGTGAGGGTTTATCATCTCCCGTGGGTGCTCTGTTCTAGAGGGAGCGGTGTAATACTGTAAGAGTAGCTCCAGGTCTTTCTGTGTGATATACCGAAGTAACATCAAAGTGTGGGCGAGAAGGTTTTGGCATTGCATTTGGCTTGGGTCATTGGGTAATGTCTTTTTCTATACTTTGGGTTTTTGTGTGACTTTATTTTTAATTTTTGATAAATTTTCCATAGCATAAAATTCTTGCAGATAAAAAAACCATCACACACCAAAATTAACTAGACCCCAAAATCTATACATCTCAGTGAACTTCTTTACATTTAGATTGGCCATTCTGAGGCTGCAGAGCTTCACATGGGATTTCATATGTTCACCTTCAGATATATTTTATCTGCTTACCACCCCCAACCCAAAATATCCATGACAGATTTAGAACTAGAACACTTAGCGTTTTATATCCTCTCATTACTCAGTTTGTCACCTAGACTTAACCTTCTTCCTTTCCTAATGCCGGTCCTTTTTTGTCGTCTTGTCTGTGTATTATGCTGTGCCCTCCAGTACATTTGTCTGCATATGTATTGACCAGATTCTGCATCTGAAAGAGAATGTGTGACCTGAGTATAAAATATTCTAAGTCCATCCATTTTCCTGCAGTTTTTCTTACATTTTTCTTTAGAGTTAAATAATATTTGTGTGTGTGTGTGTGCACGTGTGTGTCTGACATTCACTATCCATTTATCAGTGGACAGTTAGGTTGATTCCAAGTTCTTTAGCATCAACAAAACATAATAAACATGGGGTGCAAATATCTCTCTGGCAGGCTATGGAGATGGCTGGCTCTATGCCCAGGAGCAAACTAGCTGGGTCTATGGTGGCCCTGGCTCTTTCTCTGCTGTTTGGGGAGTAATTTTGGAAGTAAAAGTGTGTTCTAGTTGGTGGTACAGGGTTTGCAATGTTGTGGTTTTTTTGGGCAGGGGTGTCATGGAGTTTTGTTGTGCTGTCTTGTTTTGTTGTGGCCTTGAATGTAGCAGTCTGTCTGCATAAGCCTCCCTTGTGCTAGGGTCATAGGCACATACTTGACTGAATATTGTGTTTTTTACAAATTTTCTCATGAGAAAAGTTTTGATTTCCGCATAGCTAAATTCTGTATGAATGGGCTTTAGGATTCCAGTTTTACTTCTGAACCTAGCTTGGAATGTATGGATTCCTCTTACCCTGGTCACCTCTTACTCTGAGTACCTCTTACCGAAAGTAACTCTTACTCTCGTAACCTGCCTTAAGTAATGTGAACACTGTTGACGTTCATTACTACTGTTATTCATTATTCTTAGAAATATTCAAATCCAAGTGGTGATTGACAGCTTTAACGATCTATAGGAGAAATAGGATACTTGTTTAGATTTTGTTTCAGAGGTGGTGGTGTTGGGGCACCAGGCTCTGTGTAGGCAGCAGCTGCTGAACTTCATCTCCAGGGCTGAGTTTATGTTTAGATCGAGGACAGTGTGGTGATCACTGATGTGTGTCATTTGATTATCACACTCAATGACATTTTATTTGTTAATGAGAGAGTAAATAAATGGTGTGTTTGTGTATTTACTACTTTATAGTCAACCTTTATTACTATAACAGTATCTATTAAAATCGCATTTTTTAGTTCTTACATCTTAGTGATACCTTTTGTCAGATACAGTTGAGAAGTGTTAGTGGTGTTCAATCTTTCCAGATGCCACAGAGGTACTTTGAAGAAATATGCTTATAATCTTTGCCTCAGGCTTCCACAGCCATCTCTCTAGTCCAGATGAGCACCGTGCTTGACACTGTGGGTGTTTCCTTGGTAACCGGAGCACTCTGAAAGTGGAAAGTCAAGCCAGGATTCATCACGGCATTGTTGGCATAGCTTTAACAATATGACATGTCCATTTTTCTGCCTCGTCTTACAGCAGTAAGCTTTGGACTAAAACAGTGTGTTATGCTTCCTGTCTAGATCTGACATTGTCACTAAATGTCATGTCCCTGTTCACAGTGAAAAGCTCTGTCAAAGCTGAAGTAGACTTGCTTTTCTAATTGAATCCACTGAGTTATTTTCATACAAATTTCACATGAAAAATTGGAGAAAAGAATATTTCGAGACTTCTTTCCCCTTGATACTGCTAAGAAAATAATTTATGAACTTCTTAAAACATAGAGGACGCCAGTGAACTTGGCCTAGAGAGATGGCTCGGGCTCAGAACACTTGCTGCTCTTACACAGGACCTGCGTTCAATCCTCGCACCCACACGGAGCTCACTGCAGTCTGTAACTCTAGTTCCAGAGGATCTGTCACCCTCTTCTGGCTTCTGTGGTTAGGCATACATGTGGTGCACATGCATACTACATACATATGTACATACAGACAAAACCATATGCATAACAATAAATACTTTAAAAAGATTATAGTAAAACGTTGAATTAAATGAAAGGCTTTTCTTTTGTATGAGGTAAGTTTATAAATTGGGTAAGGATGTGTACGTTTTATTGTTTGTAGTAACCAAATTTCCCTTCCTTTTCCCTGTAGGTTCTTGATCATTACAGACCACTTTCTGAAAAGCCCGGAATTGGTGGAAGCTATGTATGGCAAACTCAGCAATCAGGAAAGGTAATCTCTCGCCCCCAAAGCTGTATGGTTTTGACTCGTTAGCATTCCATATAGTGTCCAGTAAGCCCGAACTGAACTCTGTGTGGTTTCACATCGGCATAGTCCTCTAAGTCCATGTGTGAGTTTACATTGCTTGGTTAACATCGCAGCGGAACCACAGCAGGCAGTGAGTGATGTATATAGGGTTTACAGAATTTATATAGAATGTTGTTATTAAGAAGTAAAAATAAAACTTTTAAGAATAAAATGTTGCAGTTCCTCAATTCTGTAACAGCAGTTTCCTGTCACGCATTGTGGTTGTTTCTTTAGGACATCCTTATTTGTGCATAAATCTCTGGTTTGATTACTTAGAATATTCATTGCTAGGTTGATGGTTTTCTGGTGGATAGTTCACACAAAGTACTGTGCCTTTATTGTGGTGGAGGGACATTCACATACTAGTCATACTCAAGCTAACAGGTAGAGCGTAGCCCAGGTGCCATGCCTCTTACCACAGGGTGTGGTGAGGCCTTTGTACTGACTGACTTCAGCCTTTGCGTGAAGGGTTACTGTGTTTACTGCTGTGTGTCCATGCTGATGTGCTGAGGTCCAACTGGAGAGGAGGGCCGATGGGAGTTTTGGGTGAAGTGGAAGCTTGGTACCCCTTTGTCTCCTGAGGAAGAGTGAATGTATCCTTTGTTCAGAGGTTTCCTTTGGCAGGTCATTAGGACGGAGTCCATTTTCCTCAGCAGGTTTATGTGACAAGTACATTTTTCTCCTGTGAGTGGAGAATCCTTAGAAGAAGCAAGTAGACAATTGAGGAACCACACTTGAGAGCACGGGAGTGGAAGAATCCTTTGGGGTGTCAGACTGTGTCTCTAGCCCTGCTACATTGGAATATCAGATTGGTTCGGGGCTGTCTACATTTAAAAAAATCAGTTAATAAAGCAGTGGTGTACTGAGCATCTGTGGTGGCTCCTGGCCATGAAGGTGAACACCAAGCACACTCCCTGCCCCTGTGCTACAGGCAATAACTGCATGATGAGTGTTGGGGTTCTGTTGCCTTTACTTAGCACC
>NC_141540.1:126397500-126452500 GCF_021556685.1 Rattus norvegicus
GTCTCGCTGTCCCTCCTAGGGTTCTTCTTGAGGCTCACGGACAGAAGGAAACATGGCTCTCCTATCTGAGCCCTGGGAGGGTGCCCAGTGCCTTGTGCCACAGCCCCATGTGTGCAAAACTCCTGCAGGCTGTGCCGCCCACACCCTGCTCCTTGGCCTCCTGGAAGATCGGAATCAAGGCCTCTCATAGAATCTTGTACTTCATGTTGCAAGTCTCAACATAAGCCAGTGTGTTGACTTGAAAAGTAAACATCACAAATAAAGCCGGGGGAGAGGGCTGGGCGTGGAAGGTCTAGAACCACGTCAAGAAGTCTTTGCAGCTCACCTAACATGGATTAGTGAACAGAGCCATTCAGCAGGGTCCTGGGATTTAACCCACTTGGAGACTCATCATGGGGTTGTTAACACTCGGTGAGGCCAAGTCAGAACAAATTCATCCCTTCCTGATAACACCAGCATGTTATATAGGGGAATTTTCATTAAGAAAGGGTATTTTTGGGGCTGGGGATTTAGCTCAGTGGTAGAGCGTTTACCTAGGAAGCGCAAGGCCCTGGGTTCAGTCCCCAGCTCCAAATAAAAGAACCAAAAAAAAAAAAAAAGAAAAGAAAGGGTATTTTTAGCCTGGTGGTATCGGTGCATGCCTTTAACCCCAGCATCCGGGAGGCAGAGGCAGGTGGATCTCTGAGTTTGAGGTTAGTCTGGTCTACAGAGTGAGTTCCAGGACAGCCCTGTGTAGTCCTACACAGAGAAACCTGGTCTCAAAAAAAAAAAAAAAAAAAAAAAAAAAAAAAAAAACCAAACCAAAACAAAGGGGTATTTTCAACTGTAACAGATTATAAAAGGTACTCAGGAAAGAAAAGATATCAACAATAAAGGCTGAAACTCTTCTTTTCTTTTCTTTTTTTTTTTCCTTTTTTTTCGGAGCTAGGGACCGAACCCAGGGCCTTGCGCTTGCTAGGCAAGTGCTCTACCACTGAGCTAAATCCCCAACCCCACTGAAACTCTTCAATGCATCTTTCCCCTCCACTTTGCTGAGAAGTTATAAAACAAGGCAAAAGCTTTGCTAAGCATGGCCGCATCGCCTTCTAGGGAACCAGATGTGGGCATAGTGCAATTCCACATTTTAGTAAAAACCCAAGGCCACCCAGCTGGCCTTATCTACAAAGGCAGCTCTTCCTGAGCTCTGCAGATGTGGTGGGGCCCAGAGACCCTTCTGCAGAGTGCTATGGAGCCTGGGGCCTACAGGCTGCTCTGGACAAGAGAGACTCTTATGTAAAAGGGAAGAGAGTGGAGGGGAGGGCAGTGGGAGGAGGCATGCAGTTATAGCGTCTGCAGGAGGGAGAGTTTCCGATCAGCTATGCTGAATGCCAGGACAGGACAACCAGAAACTGCCAGATAGTGGGGGACTGAACTAACTGCACGGTGTGTGGAAGGAGGACCTGGAACAGAAAGCAGCTTCGGCCACAAGATGGATGCCGAGAAGCTTCCTAGAGGAGGTACCACTTGGTACAGCCCTCAGTCTGGTGGTCATCGCATTAAGAGTATGACCTGTCTTTCAGAGGAGTCATATGAGCACCTTCCTCATTCTCCCACAAGGACCCTAGGAAAGACACAACAGCCCTGCTTGCTAGATGGAAAGGCTCCTATAGGAGTCAAGTCCAATGCCACAGTTACAGAGTGATGGATGCAAGACTCTGTACTAAAGGGACTGAGGTGGTAATGTATACTTCCAAGCCCCCCAGGAGATGCTGAAACTCAATACCAGAACCTAGAGAGATTGGGTTTTTCCTTATCCATCCAGACCCAGAATAGCTTTTAATTTATATAGCCAGCACAATAAGAGATTAGCAGTCAAATAGAGTAACACACTGCAATAAATGTTACTTTAAAATGTTTATTTCCACTTAGTATTTTCAGATTGAATTTGACCACAGGTTCTTGACAACAGAGAAAGCACATTTTGTTTGCTTGTTTTGAAGCTGGGTCCCTTCTATTATGTAGAAGGCCATGACTGTCCTGGAACTTGCTTGTGGACCAGGCTAGCCTCGAACTCACGGTGTGAAGTTCATGGTCCTACCTCTGGTCTAGGTCAGGACAAACATCCTCTGGGAATTGAACTTGTCTTCTTGTCTCTACACTGAGACTCTCACAGTACACAGTGGGTCACTCTGCAAGTCCAAGCTTTGGATTGGATAAAAGACACCCATGACCCAGGGCCCAGAGGCATAGCCCACTGGGGATGTAGTCACATGTACCCACAAGGAGAGTGTCTGTGCACTGCTGGGGGGAGGGGAGGGAGCAAATAGCAGAGTTACTGTGAGCAGGGTGCTTTGACCTTCCAAGGTATACAAAGACAGACATCTGACCCATGGTGAGCAAAGGCAGTCTGTAAACTTAGGTTTGGAGACAGGTTAATTATCAAAAAGGGTAGTGTGTCCATGAGACAGCAGTTTCTGAGCAGAAGGTTCCAGACCCTGCAGACCTCCAGTGAGTTTATATCTTTGCTCACCACCTCCACCCAGGTGACAGCCTGTATTTGACGTAACTCTCAATCCAACTGTTGTTCTGATGGGATCGCAGCCCTGCTTAAAACCAGGCTTCCCATTGTCCCCAGGACAAATGCCAGACCTCCATACTCCCCCTTCCCCTCCTCAGCTTCCTGGGCAGGACCCCACCCACCTCTGCCCACCTTATATCACTTCCACCGTCTCCTTCCTTGAGCCTGGCTCTCCTTCTTTCCATGGCTTTTAAATTGCCTGATGCCAACCCCCAAGACCCCCAGAGCACCAGGCTCTTATGTCTGCCAGAGCCTGGGGTGTCAAGCCAGCAGTTGGCCTCTGTACCAGATAAGTGCAGATCGCAGAGTGGATATGAGGTCTGAGAGCATCCTCACTCTCTCCAGGTGGCTTCTGCCCTTGATTTCCTCATCTGTGAAGTGGGAGTGGGTGGAGCCAGCCACCTTCCATGGCTACTGTGAGTCTCATGTCTAAGGTGAACATAGTTTGTCCCCTGGATAGTGAGTGCCAGTCCTAGGGTGGCATCCAAGGACATACGAGGGTTGGTCTTCACTGAAGTCCACTTCGGTCCACCAGCAATCAGCTTCCTACTTTTCCATCAGCAAATACCTACTTCCCCTGCCCTGGTGGACTTCTACCACCTGATTGAAGGCACACTTCCAGGAGATCAGAGGCCACTATCCTGGCAGATGACACACAATAGGAAGCTTTGCAGATCAGCAGAGGGCAAGCCAGTGACCCTCAGAGGCCTTGGGTGGTTCCTGGAGAGGACTTACATAAGTCACGAGGTAAACATAGATGGGCCTGGACCCCAGACCCATGGGAGAATCTTCAAGTGCTGGTAGTGGGGTTCCCATGCTTCCTGCACTGAGCCCTAAGTCCTATTCACCTTTGGCAGGCGGATGCACGCACCAAGGGCTTTCTCTCATCAGCCTGCAACTAGTCAGGAAACGTGAACATAGAAGGGATGGGTATGTCTAACCTGCAGCCTCTGGGCCACTTATATCCCAGGATAGACCAAGACGTTTGCAGGTGACATTGTCTTGTAATTTCAGAAGACATCCAGGGTGAACTAAGGCATATGGTCCCAAAACTCTCAGTGGTTACTAATGTACCAGCTGGGGAACACGAGAACATTAAAGGTGTTTACTCAGTCCTGCACAGATGGTGTCTCTGTTCTGTGTGTATCTACACCCCTCAACACCTCAGAAAGCGAAGAGAAAGGATGTAGTTATGTCCCAGAGCCAGGCGTGCACCCTTTGAGACAGCATCTCTCGTGGTGGGGATTGTAAGACAAGCCCTTGTATCTCTCTCCTCTGAATACAGTCTGTCAAACGAAAATCACTGTCTTCTGCAAGTGACCGCGGGCCAATTGAGGAAGAGATGTTCAGGATCTCTAAGGGAGTCTGGATGGAAGGATCCCCCAATACTAGGCATTTCCCCAATGCCTCCTTTTTTTCTTTTTAAGATTTATTTATTTTATGTATATGAGTACACTGTCACTGTCTTCAGACACACCAGAAGAGGGCATCAAATCCCATTACGGATGGTTGTGAGTCACCATGTGGTTGCTGGGAATTGAACTCAGGACCTCTAGAAGAGTAGTCAGTTCTCTTAACCACTGAGCCATCTCTCCAACCTCTTCCCCAACTGTCATTTTTCTGTGTTCTCTGTGTTCAGCAACTACTCTGCTGGCCCCTCTCATTCTGAACAACCATTCTTTGCTTTTATTCCAAATGTCTGGTAGACCTGGGTTAGCAGCAGAACACTCTGAATAAGGAGGCAACATTCCTGCACGTGGACTCTGGTCTTTGGAGCTTGGGACCTGCTGTACGCCAGGTAACTAAGCTCTCTCTTTCAATGGTATACTAGGGAGATGTCCTTTGGGGATGCAGCTACTGTGAGCATGCTCACTGTTCTATACAAGGGAATAATGTCTCTGACTATCCCCTGGGCCCTCCAGAAAATCATATAGGCAGGTCATTTTGCAAGGTCCTTTAATTTATTGTATGTGGCAGATTGGCTGGTGTGTGTGTGTGTGTGTGTGTGTGTGTGTGTGTGTGTGTGTGTGTGAGACAGAGGACAACTTGCAGGAGTTGGTTCTATCCTTCCACCGTGTGGGTCCTCAGGGTGGAATTCAGGTCATCAGAATTGGTAGCGAGCACCTTTACCCATTCAGCCATCTCCAGGGTCTCAGTTTTGCATGCTTTGAAGCATACATAATACAAACAGTAGCTATTTCCTGGCCATTGCGTGCAAGAAAAGGAGGGCTTGCCAATAGGCAAGCAGGGAATGTTCTGTGGGTGTCTGGCAGGTGGGGCAAAGTTCGCCACAGGTATGAGGCTGATCAGCAAAGGTGGGTTTTAAAGACGTTCCTGAATGTGCCTGTAGGGTCTGGTTCCAGTTCCCAGGGTGAAGAGATGTGCGCTGAAAGTTTCCTTTCCCTAGTAGGCTTTCCTGGTCGCTCATCGCCACAAATAGCATAGTGGCAGGCCCAGCGTGAGGACAGACAGGAGGGCTGGCATAGCACACATTTCATTCCCAAAGGAGCAGCGTCCTGAGGCGTTGGCACCCCGGGGGCTATGTGCATTCCGTGATCAGAGATCCAGGGGTGAAGCAAACAAAGCGGTTGCTCCCAGTCGCAGCCTGCCCCCTGCGCTGTCAGTTGGCAGAGTCCCAGTGCCTGAGCTGGACATAGTCAGCCCCTCAACTTCCCCCTTCCCCCAGCGTACACAGAGGGGCCGCAGCCCGGGGCGGGGCAGAGGCGGAGGGTCGAAGCGGCCGCGCCTCCCCGCGACCGTCCTCGATGCCCTTCAGCCTCTGCCTTCCCCGCCCGCCACACCCACCCTGGCACCTCCGACACCTGTTGCCGCGTGCCCCAGCTCGCTCTTCCTTTCTCCCCATTTCGCATCCTGGGGCTCTGAAGATCAGATCCCGCCTGCCCGCCCGCCACCCCACGAAGTCCCGGGACTCGGGGCACGCGCTCCACGATCTAGACCAGTTCACCGAGGGCACCCGGTGGGAAGCTCTACCAGACCCGCAGCCTTGAACTTCAGTTCTGGCCGGTGCGCGGGGCTGGGAGCAGAAAGGCGCGCTCGCCCAGGCGCGCCCTTCCCACAGGGCTGTCTCGCCCGTCGGGTGACCTTGGGCAGTCCCTTCACCTAGCCAGCCTCAGTTTACCAACAGATGCCCGAGCCCCGAGGCACTAAATGGGCATCGAGGAGAACTGCCCAGGGCCTCTTAGGCCCCGCCCTCACAGCAGCGGCCAATCAGATGCTGCCGTCCGGGGGGTGTGTCTCGTTCTGAGCCGCGGCCCGGGCCTAGAGGGCGGGGTTTCCGGGGCGGTCACCTCGCCGCGGGACCCCGCAGGGGACGTCCGAGGGGCGGCGCGTGTCGTGGGGGCGCGGCTGGCACGGGCGCGCGTAGGCGGTGCCGGGCAGGGGCCCCGGACGCTGCGGCCCCACGACAGGGGTGACGGGGGCGGAGACAGCCGCTCGAGCCCCTCCTGGCGCCGCCTACCCGGGCGGGCTGGCCCTGCGGACCCGCAGGCGGAGCGCAGCCTCAGGTGCCCAGGGGCGGGAGGGCACGCGCGAGGACGGGAGCCAGGCGTCCCCCGTCCCGGGACAGTGAGGTGGGTGGACAGGGAGGGGAGGGGCTCGGTGGCGCATGCGCGTGGACCAGGGGCGCGGGTCTGGAGACCCACAGCCACTGGCGAGGGCACACGCTAGGAAGGGCACACGCGTGCGACTTTCGGGGCCCCTGGAACTGTCCGCTACTTCGAGTCCCCTTGAGCGCCGTGTGCCGGCTCTGAACATTGGCGTTCGCAGCTGTTTTGTGGGCTGGAGGGTTCGTGGAGTCCTGGAACTGAAGCGACGCTGGGTCCTCTGGTTGTCCCCTTGAGGGGAGGGCACACGAGCGGGGACATCGGGGCGCTCCCTTCCCACAGCGTGGTGCATTTGGGCGTAACTCACCGGGAGGCGTTTCCTGAGACCCTCGGGGATCTTAGAGGCGAGGTAACTCGAGGCCCCGGGACAGACTGATTCTGGGGTCACTGAGTCTAGCCACTGCTGGGGATCTGGAGGAACACCGGTGGGTTCAGCCGACTCGCTTTGAACACCGGTTTCCTCATTGAGGCTGACCTTAGTGGGGCGGTGTGAACAGGCCCCAGCAGTACGGTAGAGACGATGCCAAAGCTACCCCTATGTCTCTGCCCTCCAGAGCCCAGTGCCACAGCCGGTCCTGTGTGGGGCCAGCTTTAGTCTCTACTCTGTGCAGTGCCTGCGCGGCTGACCTGCTATGGATAAAGGGAGCCGGGAGTGTCTGTGTGTTAGTCGGGGAGGGTGATTCTGCCCCAGTACCTCTCCAACTAGCCTGGAATAACTGCACCTCTCCTTTCCCAAACTTTTTTTTTCTCGGAGAGAATGTTAGGATTCTAAGGAAAATCCACAGTGATAAATAATGTCTTTGGAGGGGGGGGCACTCTGCCACTGGGGTGCTCCCCCAACCCCAGCCCACTCCCTTCCTCTTAGGAAAGGCCTCTCCTGTCCTAGCTCTTCCTGGGGGAGGAGCACAGAACTTTCTTGGGCGACCCTGGACACTGCGGTGGTTGCAGGCAACAGGGTCACAGTGACTTTCCCAAGGTGGTGGAGAGTTGGGGGGGATCCAGAGAACATATTGTAACTGGTTCCTTCCTTAACGTTCTATAGCCAAGACTGAAGTTCAAGGCCCTGCCTTCCCTGTGAACTGACATTTGTGACTGGTCAAGCTCAGGACACAAGACGTTGTCATCACAGGTAAGAGGGGTTGACGGACGGCTTTCAGTCTGGAATATTGTAAACGCTGTCATAAGTTGTACTTCAGACTAGCAACAGGTGTAGTAGCTATTTTGTGGTGAAATAGTAAATGTCTTCTCAGGGAAGCCAGGTAAATGGGTGGTCCACATTTCAGTACTGATGGAATGTGTTTTTTTCCTGGGAACTTCATTTCTTTGCGGCTTCAGTGTAGTTTAGAAAGAGGTGTTATTGCATCTGGCTATAAACTGACTCGGAAGACTGTCTCTTGGCTGTCTTCATATCAATTCGGCTAAGTAGTTGGTTCGTTTCATCACTAGCTAGCGCAGGGATGGTCCCCAAGAAACAGCCAGATAAACATTACTTGGTGACCATATGAAAACCCAGAGTCGGTGGGCCTATGATACATGAACTGACCGTAGAAAGCAAAGGGTCTCTTTTCCAACACTTAAACATGTATGGAAACACACCAGACTCATAGAGTTTGTTAGGAGGGCAGGAGCCTGCTACGTAGCCTGTGCTAGTCTGGAACTTGCTGTGTAGCAAAGGCTAGCCTTGAACTCTTTATATTCCTACCTCAGCCTCCCAAGTACTGAAGGCTGAAGTAGTTCTGTTTAACTGATGTTTGTCAAGCCTAGAAACAGAGTTCTAAAAAGTGTGTGTGTGTGTGTGTGTGTGTATGTGTGTGTACATGTGTGTATGAGTGTATATGTGTGTATGTGTCAATGTGTGTATGTGTTTGTATGTGTGTGTTTGTGTCAAGGTGTGTATGTGTATTGTGTGTCTCAGTATATATGTGTATATGCATGTGTCTATGTGTGTATGTATGTGTGTCTATGTGTATGTATGTATGTAAGGGGTGGGAAGAGAATGAGAGAAGAGAAAGCATGTTTCTAATTTGTTTTATTAACTATTAAGTTGAGAAAAATATTTTCATGTGAATGTGAGAAACAACATATTTTTGCCTCAAGTGTGTGTCTAATAACTCACTAGGTTTACATACGGTATTTAGCCAATGCATATATAGACATATGTTAGTATATAATTCATTCATTTGATTCATGCTTATTGCATAGCTTCCTGGGGCAGGGGCCACTATGCCATTCCTAAACAAGAGAGCTATGAACTTGCTATGAGACTGATTTCCATGCTGGAATTAGAGGAAACTTGAAGCCAGGTGGTGGTGGTGCATGCCCTTAATCCCAGCACTCCAGAGGCAGAGGCAGGCGGATTTCTGAGTTTGAGGCCAGCCTGGTCTACAGAGCGAGTTAGTTCCCAGACAACCAGAGCTACACCAAGAAACCCTGTCTTGGGGGTGGGGAGAAGAAGAAGAAAGAAATGAACGTGAGGGCTAGGGCTGTGGTTCCATTGGTGGAGGGCTTGCCAATCATGCACAAGGCCCTTGGTTTGATCCTCAGCCCCTCATAAACCAGGTGCAGCACAGTCCATGCCCGTGATCCCGGCACTGTGGAGACAGAGGCAGGAGAGACAAAAGCATATGATACCTTTGAGGCTATGCCAGGCTACGTGAGAACCTTGTCTCAAAAACAAATCAATAGCCAGGCATGGTGACACATTCTTTTAATCCTTGTACTCCGGAGGCAGATGCAGAAGCAGGAGGTTCTCTGTGAGTTCAAGGCCAGTTTGGTCTACACAGAGAGCTTGGGGCTGGCCAATGAGACCCTCTCTAAAAAACAAAACAAAACAAAACAAAAATAAAGCAAACAAGCAAACAAAAAAAGAGAGAAATTCATAACTATCCTCCTGATGGTTAATAGATGAAGAAACTGAGCGTGAGAATGGGTGTCATACCCTTTTGAGACTAAGGACCCCCCGCCCCCCTTTTAATGTTATGACTATTTGTGTTTTTATAATATCGTTGGAGAAGATTTTACTGAAACATCGGTTGGAATGTGTCTTTACTTGTTGTCAATAAATTTTAACTACAACAAATCTCCCCTCCCACCCCGTGTGCTCGCACAGCCTCTGTGTGGGATGACGTTCCTGGCGGCCGATGCTTGCCTTAACTTTGTGATATCACAGCTAAGGTTGCTGCCTGTCAAATGTTTGCTTTGGGTGGTGGAAGGGAGAGGGTGCCTGTTTTTATTTCTGATTTCGGCGGCTTGATAGGCACTGTTTTAAAAGCTATAGTTTCACTGACATGGTGTGGCACACCTTTAATCCCAGCATTCTGGAAGTGTCCGCAGGTGGATCTTTGTGAGTTCGAGGGCCTGATCTACATAGTGAGTTCCAGGCCAACCAGGAACTGTCTCATAAATAAATTAATTAACCAATCAATAAATTAATTAGTAAGCTATAATTTCTGTAAATGGGACAAACATTTGCCACGTCTGTGGCTTCAGCCTTTTTAACGCATCGAACAAGCTAGACTCTCTAGGACCATGCCCTTAGAGAATTAGGCACAGAGTTTAAATCTGCGAGTTGGTGATAAGAGGGGGTTTGTGGGGTTTCTGCTTTGGTTGGGTTGTTGAACATCAAGCCTGGGATTGCAAGTTCACAGCATGAGCTGTGCTGAGGTGTGCCCCAGGCTGCAATTGGGTTTTCAGCAGGAACTTCCTGAGAGAAATGCTAGGCTAACAGAGCTTGCCTCTCCCTTGAGAGCATTGCTATTTTGTATGTGCCTCAGATTTCCCCGCAGAAAAGAGTTCTGTGCATGTGGGTTTCCACACTGTTGTATGAATGTACTCATTTTTCCAAAGGGGTGTGTGTGTCTGTGTGTGTCTGTGTGTGTGTGCGCGCGCGCGTGTGCATGTGTACACGAGTGCGTGTACTCTTTGCCTCTGCGGTCCTCAGTGGCTGAGCATCAAGATGTCATGACTGTGGTGTCCGGCGAGACACGGTGAACCAGGTGACTCCTAGGCAGAGTCTTCCTAGTTGAGCTGAGCTGGTTTGAGATCTGTATAGGGTGAAGGCACGCTGGAAAGTTTGCTTTGGAGAAGCAAGAAAGGTGTGATGTCATTTTGTTATGACATTTGTTGGTACCCTGCCTCTCAGCTGCCACCTGCCAGGCCACAGACTTCTTCTGTCCAAGTCCCTAGGCTGCTGTTTCTCAGCAGAAAGTTCACTTCCTCTTTAGATCACCTTTGAGGGGTTGAGAAGCAGTGGCTGAGAACACTGGATCCATGAGGGAGCTGTCAGAGCAGTTTGGGATCTGGGACACCTGTGTCCCCAAGCCAATTTGTTGCTGCCAAGGCTTTTTGAATTCTCAGAGAGTTTGAGAAAGGGACTCCCTCGCTACCCTCCCATAGTCTCCCATGAGATTTCAGTTTGAAACACAGATAAAGGAGAAGGTTCTCTCAGTAAGATTATCACAATTATCACAAGTGATCCCCATTAGCTTAGAATGTGAACGTGATCCCAGGACTTGATGGTGACAGACAAGTCTTGCCACGTCTTCTCACTCCCATGCATCCCCAGAGTGTCCAATCTATGGCCAGTGGGCCATGTGTTTACCAGGATAGCTATGAGTGTGACCCAGTGCATATGTACATGATGTAACTGGGCAACGTCAAAAGGTTAGATACCCATTAGACCACACCACACTGGGGAAACCTCTGTACTGGCTGACTTTGTGTGTCAACTTGCCACAAGCTAGAGCCATCAGAGTGGAAGGAACCTCAGTTGAGGAAATGCCTTCATGTGACCCCGCTGTAAGACATTTTCTCAATTAGTGATCAATGGGGGGAGGGCCCAGCCCATTGTGGGTGGTGCAATCCCTGGGCTGGTGGTCCTGGGTTCTATAGAGAGCAGGCTGAGCAAACCATGAGGAGCAAGCCAGTAAGTAACATCCCTCCATGGCCTCTGCCTCCAGGATGCTGCCCTGTTTGAGTCCCACTTCTGACTCCCTTTGATGATGAACAGCAATGTGGATATGTAAGCCAAGTAAAGCCTTTCCTCCCCACCTTGCTTTTTGGTCACAGTGTTTCATGGCAGCAATAGAAACCCTAAGACACCTACTAAAAGGCAGCCTTCTGCAGCTTACTGGAACTCATGCCTAGATACTGTCTGGCACTACAACTCCTGGAGAGTCCGCCTCTCTCAATGAGCCTGGATTACTGAAAGCCAGGGTAGGGACAGGGAGGATTGGGGTGGAGGGTCTGGATCTGTTCACCGTTGATCTGCTAGCACCATAGGTTTCGTAGGAACTTGTAGAATCTCGTTGAATATGTAAATGGTTGGCGGAATTGAGATCAGCAAGAACTCTCTGCCCATATCCTCCTGTGTGGGAGCGCTTATTTGGAAGGGCGAGCATCTCAGAGCCAGCAAATGCTGGTCCTTCGTCTCCACTCTGGGGCGCATCTCCACAGCTGGCAGCTCCCTCACACCCAGGATGTAGTTCCCATGGCGGCAGGGTTAAGGTGTGATGGTTGCCGTCAAAACAGTGTGTTTGCAATTATCACAAGATGTGGGAGCTAGCGTGTATGAAATAGACTTTAAAAAAAAAAAAACGAGAAAGCCTGAAGATCTGTTTAAATAAAATGCTATTTTTTTTTAAACTTCAAGACCAACCATGGATTCAGATGCCAAACACGTTCCTTATAATGAAATGTGGGTAAAGTTTTGTGGTTTGGGACATGTATTGTTGTTGTTGTTGTTGTTGTTGTTTTATAATGTATGAGTGTTTTGCCTACATGTATGCCTAGTGCCCATGGAGGGCAGAGGGGGTCATTGGATCTTCTGGAACTAGAGTTCCAGATGGTTGTGAGCTGCAATGTGGGTGCTGGGAATCAAATCCAGGTCCTCTGGAAGAGCAGTCAGTGCTTGAGCCGCCAAACCATCTAAGTCCTGAAGTGTTTGCATTTAAGGGGCCAAGGGTCTTGCACGGGATGTATATTCTCAGGAGAAACTGGGGAAATTGAGTTAACACCCCCCAGACTGCTTTTATTTTGCTGGGTGTTAAGAAATTTGGAAATAAGAAGGGAACGAGCACTTCCAAATGGATCCCCTTATTTCCCACTTGCTGCTTGGAGAACACAAGGAAGCCTTTGAAAAAGCATCCTTCTGGATCCTGAGAGTCAGGGGTAGAGCGCAGAATGGTTAATTGTCCCAAAGGTCTCTGAAACTTGTGAACAGCTCAAGATTAGGGTAAGGTCAGAGTGAGGGGGCCCTCGGGCTTTTGACAGCCATCCGTAACTGAACAAGTTTGTGTCTATGTGATAACTACTCTGGGGCGACAAGCAGCCAGTATCAAGGGAGAGACCTAGTAATGAGAGGTGGATGGATAGACATGCCCAATTCTGAAACACACTGAGACAGTAGCAGCCAGCTTTATGCGAGCATTCACAGTGAGACGAGATGGCTTGTGGACATGTACAGTCCATTCACACAGCAGCAGACAAATCTCACTGTCCCGAAAGCAGACATTTTCCCGTCTCCACCAGGCTAAATGCAAATGGGTTTTATCCGGACAAGTTTTAGCTGTGTCTTCTCGGTGGCTTTTCTGCGTGGGTGTCTAATGGTTTGCCAATGCATGAGCCCTGCTCTCTGGATGTCTGGACTCACGAGCTGCCCTGATGCAGTCCAGAATCCATGGCATAGTTCGATAACCAAGGCGGGGTCTTACTCTGCATCCCCTCACGTTCTATTCCCGTGCATAAAGAGTGATGCTTTAGAGAATAATCCGTCCTGAGGACTTTGAACTTTGGCTGCAGTGGGGATCATGTCTGAGTAGGTGAAAGTTATTGACCATGGAAATCAGCCTTGCAGTGTGTGGGCTGCCATGCCCTTGGACCTCACAGTTTAGGGAAGCATTTTGCTCAAGTATTATCATTGCCCCCCTACCCCACCCCACATACACATACTTTGAAAAATACTGCAGATGTTGCCAGATGAGGGCAGGGGAAACTTGGCTCACTTTCCCCGCTTGCTGCTTCCCAAGCGGGAACCTGAAGTCCTTGAAATTTCAGATTATGACCTCCATTATCCCTTCTCCAAAAATGTCCCTTTGTCCAGTGTGTTTTTCATTAGGAAAGACATCCTATTTCTGTTGTTTTGAAGTCATAGAGACAAGCCTGTCCTGCTGCATTCAGTGCGGAGCATTGACGGAGGAATGTCACTCTTAGAAAAGGTTCAGTTGTGCGAAGATGTGTAGGTGCACGAGACCCAGGAAGAAAGGAGGCTTGAGAAGGAAGCATGCAGCAAAGAAAGGAGTCTGAGTGGTGTAAATGTATGCAGAGCCAATGCTTTTTGAAAGGCAGAGTTGGGAGAGCTCATGTGCCAGTGATCAGCATGGGACCAAGCCACGTATGGCAGCACACACCTGTAATTCACATTTGGGCATCTAAGGCAGGTGGATTGTTGCTAGTTCTCCAACGGCATGGGCTAAACAGCAACAACAAAGGGGATGTAGGGTGGAAAGGTTGGCGGTGTCTTGGGCGTTAGCCAAAGCAGAAGTGGGCAGGATAAGGTGAACAATGAGAGGGTGAACTGCAGGTGGTGGACAGAGTGCACCCACCCTTGCCACCGGACCTGGAACCCAGATGGGACCATGAGAGTGGAGTCGGGAGTGTACATCCAGGCTGATAAGTGGAGGCTACCAGGAAGGTTGTTCTTAGCCATGTGGATGGCAGAGGTGACAGAGGAAGTCTCAGGTGGATGGCTTCCCCCTAGGAGGTTCCTTGCAGGATTCCAGGCTTGGAGCCGGCAGGCAGGGAACTTAGCAGGATTCAGAAGGAAAAGTGATACATGTGCGGCTTTCTTTTACACTACAGACCAAACATTATCAACTTTTCCCCTGCCCTATTCTCTACTTGGATGAATCTAATAAAGGTAGCTTTTAGTGTCTAGGGCAGAAGTCTAATGAAGGTGAATGTTTAACCACGCTCAAGGGCAGCTGATAATCTCAAAAGCAATAGAGGCAGAGACTTGGAGACGCGGGAACCAGAAGGAAGACTCCCGGCAGGACTTCCTTGACTGAGAAAGTACAATCCTACAATGAATTGTGACCTTTGGAGGAATGAATGAACTTAGAGGGGGCTTTCCGGATGGGAGAAAGCATCTTCTGGTAGGTATTTTAAAACACTACCTACCCACATGTGAAAGGAGGTTTGGTAGAGACTCTTCGAGAGTGAAACCTCAGGGAGATAAGGAGGTCATTGAAAACCAGACTTGGGGAGATGGTGTTGTGCATTGTGGCATAAGATGAACACATTCATACCCCAGTTTTTCTGAGAGCATCTTATTTAGACATATAAAGGTAAATTACCAAAAAGCCCGATAACACGGACTTAGTGATTTTCAGAATCCTCAGGGCTAGTCCCCTAGACTCTGCCAGTCCTTTTGCCAGGTCCCTGCAGTTTGCCGTCCGTCTCAGAACTCCAAACCCAAGCCTCCTTTGTGAGCTTGCTGTGACCCTCAAGCTCTGTGTCTTATTCTGAGCCACCCTGAACTCTTCCCTCTCCTTGATTTCTGCCCCTTCCCCCATCTCATTGACTACCCCCACTGGGGCTGGACTGAGGGAAACAAGCCAGGACAAGCTTCAGGGTCCTCTCCCAGCATTTAGTAGCTTTCACTTGGCCTGTGCCTCAGTTTCCTTGTCCATCAATGGGATGAATGCCAGTGCTTTTCCCAGATGGTTCTGCCTGGCAGGCTGTAAGAGCTGTATAGATGCTGGCTTGCCTTAACTCTAACTACCCATCAGCTCTTTCATCAGACTCTCATGCGTTTTCAGTGGTAACCAGAAAGGCACAGCCAAGACTACCCAGGACTGACGTTTTCTACTCCGGCATCTTCTAGTTCTTTTCTCACTCTTTGCTTCTTCCATAGATGAAGAAGACATGGATCCTCCAGGTCCTCCCTTACCCCCAGCGTTTGTTCCCTTCAGATCTCAGCTGAAGACTTCCTTCTTAGGCTCCTCCCTGAGCCTCTGGACAGAATGTCAGGTGCCTTCCTGTCAAAGCATGCATGTGCACATGCATGTGAGTGTACACGTGCACGTATGTGCATGTATGTGCATATGTGCTTGTATGTGTGCACATGTGCTTTTGTGTGTATGTGTGCCTGTGTGTGTGGTATGGCTGTTCCCATGTAAGCTGAAGAAAGTGGCTCTCCCTGAGACCCCTGTAGCTGCAAGATGCCATAGACTTCTGCTCATGCTCCACTCAGCTTGGTAGCAACCAGTGCACTCTATCTGTCTGAGATTTCTTCAAGGCTGCATCCAATGCTACTTCCTTCCTAAGTCTTCATGATTCTCCTCGAAATTGTGCAAGTGTGTGTGTGTGTGTGTGTGTGTGTGTGTGTGTGTGTGTGTGGAACCCAGAGGTTAACGCTTGTGTAGTGTATAGTGTGTGTGTGTGTGTGTGTGTGTGTGTGTAAGCCAGAAGTCAACACCTAGTATCTTCTCTGATTGCCCACCACCTTACTTAATTCCATTTATTTTGTTTTTAATCTGTGTGTGCCTGTGTGTGCCTGTGTATGTGCATGCTTGTGTGTGTATGTATGTGTGTGTATGCTTGTGTGTGTATGCATGTGTGTGTGTGTATGTGTGTGATCCACATGTATGAACACCTAGATGTCAGAGGCACTGGAGTCCCTGGAGCTGGGGTTTTGAGCACTGTAAGGTGCCCAGTGTGGGCACTGGGAAACTGCTGAGCTATCTCTCTAGTCCTCTGTACCTTACTTTTTGAGACAGAATCTCTCTCAGAATCTAGAGCTTATTGATTTGTGAGATCGACTTACCAAGGAGCTTCAGGAGACCACTATGTCTGCCCCTGCTGGGGATGCAGACACATGCCTCTGTGCCTAGATTTTGTGTGTATCCAGAGCTGAGGATCCCTGCTCTGGATCAGTCCTCATGCCTGTGCGACAGGCACATTACTACCAAGCCTTCTTCCTGGATACAGGATTCTTGCCCATCATATGCTCAGAGACTATTTGAATCTCTGCTTCTACTCATTCTGCCTCCTTAGAGTCTAGCAGTCACTTGTTCCTAGGTTCATTTATTTATTCAACAGATATTTATTGCATCCAGTGGGTGCCAGACTCTGTCCCGTGTGTGGAGCAAGCAGTAAGGAACTCTAGGGATCGCCCTTCCCTTCACTTTTGCAGTCCCTCTCCCAGGCTACAAGGAGGGGCAACTGGGTAATGAACCCTGACCTGTGGTGTGGAAGGACTCTGCAGAGAGGGTCTAGTGAACCCTCAGAGATGCGAGCACGGGGCTTAACAGTGACTCCGCTCAGCAGAGCAGAGCACGTTTGTCCTGGAATTTGGAATTTCCCTTAGCTAAAGGAAGTCGAAGGAAAAGTAGACTCGGTAAAAATTCACGAATCTGCGGAACCCACTTTCAGGTCTTCTCGCCGTGATCTCAGAAGTATTATGGGCTGAGTTAAACTCCTCTTGACCCACATCGGCTGGCGGGATCTAATCTTAGGTGATTATTAACTCTAATCAGGAGTCTAATGACCGATATTCAGGAAGCGTTGCCCATTTAATCACCACGCCTGCTTGTCCCCCTCCTGTCATGGATGGGTCCAGCAGCCTCAGAGCAGTGACCATCTTCCTCCGGCCAACAGGTCAGTGGCTTCCTGAGTTGGCCCCTGGGAGGGTAAGAACCGACTTTGGGGTATAGCAGGCTCAGCTCCATTCAGCTCGATTGGTCTGCAGGATGTAAATTGTCCTTAGACAAATATAAGCCTCTCATCCAGGCCTGTTTGCTAGAAGAATCTAAGATGGGTGTGAGCCAAGGCCACTCCTTGATTTGCTTGGTGAGTTTGGGGCACGGGGAGGACATCTATATTGTACCTGGGAGATCGTGAGCTCATTAGATCACGTGGAAGCAGAGCCGGTCACCGATGTTTCTGGACAGGGCACCCTGGTTGCCCGCTTGTGTGCGTGGGAACCCAGGCAGTGAGGTGGATCTGAGAGGTTTAGTTTTTCTTTTAGAACCAGGTTGTTAAGATGACTGCATGTCATTTACACAGAGTGAAACCCATCTGTCCTCTCTCTACAGTTCTTGGAGGTTTGGGAAACCTACCAGATCCCTTTCTTCTTGCTGGACGTCAGCTAAGGTTTGATCCCTTGGTTAGCGGCCCCACTGCCATTGACACCAACCTCTCTACTTCTCTCTCCCACACCGCCTGTCCCTGGCTCTCCTCTGCCTTCACCTCAGCCACATTCTCTGCAGCATCTCAGATTACAGCCAGCAGGAGTTAGAGTTCTCCCTTTGAGGCAGCTCAAGAGGGCCCTGTGCGTCCACCCTAGGTCTCAGGATGGTCACCATCTTAGTCTCTGTAGTACTATTCTGGAGTACAAGCTGTGGGCTCCAAGGATAGGGGTTTCTCCTGACCCAGGAGGTAGATGTCTGAATCATCCAGCAGAGCCACATGCCTATGCATGTCCTTGGTTCTCTAGCATTCATGATGGCCGCAGCCCTTCTGCCCCATAACCCGCCAGGGCGGCCCTGCTTCCTTTTGCTTCAGAAAGTATCCATTCTGGGTCTGCAGCCACATTTCTGCTTTAATGTTATGTAGTGCGTCTATGTATATGTGTGTGCACATTCATGTGTGCGAGGGAACACATGTGGAGGTCAGAGAACAACTTTGTGGGGAGTCTGTTCTGGCCTTCCACTTTGTGGAGACAGGGCTTCTTTTATGAGTGCCTGTAAAGTGTGTGTTCCAAGCTAGCTGGCCTGAAAGCTATCCAGGGTTCTCTTGTCTCTACCTCCTTCACCACAGGAGTGCAGGCATTAACAACAGGCCCCACTGCATCCCGCTTTTTATGTGGTTCTGAGGATAGCACTTGGGTCGTCATGCTTGCACAGCTAGCCTGTCCACTGCTGAGCCATCTCCCAAGACCTGTGCTTCCCCACTTTGATGAAGATGTCTGTGACTTTGCCTTAGGCCTAACCTCTACCACTACAAACTTGCTTTAACCTTATTGTTGGTGACTCATTTGCAAATTACACCCATCTCTAAGGGATAGTGAGTTGATATTGAACATTTCTGTAAGGAACACAGACCAACTGTTCCCAAGGCACCCCACACACACCCACACCCACACCCTGAGCTCACTGCAGAACCATCTGCCATGAGAGAGAACAAGATGAGAAGGTCTGGACTCAGGAATGCAAACCACCTCCAAGCTGACCCTCCCTTGGGGAGGTGTGGGACTTTGAGGTCACCGTTATTCCTTAAATGTGGACCTGGCACGGGGAGCTAGTAATGGCCAAAGAGAGAGGCTGTGACTGGTCATCTGGTCATGCCAATAATCAGGAGCTGATGTGGTAGTGGCCTTGCACGGGACAGGGGTGAGGTGTTCACAGTTATTGTTATGGCCTAGTATGGCAGCTGCCCCTTCCCTGCATGAGTCCAGTGTTAGGGGAGAGCTAGCATGCTCTCTTCTTAGGGTGTGGATGAATGGAGAAGACAGGGGTGGGAAGAAGCAGAAGGTGGGGAATGTCATGACTTCTGGTCCCAGCAGAGAGAGGAAGGAGAGACAGTGTTCATGATTCCTGGCCAGTTTCAAAGTCACTCTGTGATTAGGTCTGAGCCCCTCTCCTTGAGATCATGCACAGATAGCTAACATGTAGTTGCACGGTCCCCTCATGGCCCGCTGATAAAAGCACATGATACACTTCACAAAACGGGGAAAGAAAAAGAGGAGCTCGCCACAGATGTGCAAAACCCATCCACCATCCTTAGCCATCAGGGAAATGTTAATCAGAATTGCATCAAGTTTCTGTCTCATCCAACTCAGTCGGAGCGGCTTCAGGAAGAAAACAAACAACATTAAGTGCTGGCGAGGTTGTGAGGCAAGAGCAAGTCACACAGTGTTGGTGGAGGTGTAGGCTGGGCCAGCCATCGAGGGAACCAGTGTGGAGGTATTTCCAAAACTAAAAATAGAACTGCTACATGCGTGTGTGCGTGTGCGTGCCTGTGTGTATGCGTGTGTACATGGTCCAGCTAAACACTGGAAGGACTCTCAGGCAGTATACCTCAGAGACACTTGGACAGCCATATTTATTTTGGCACTATTTACGGCAGTCAAGATGAGGAATCAGCTTTGCCCTAGAGGCCCATCAGCAGATGAGTGGATAAAGAAATGGGAGGCACACAGGCAAAGGAGTTTTATTTAGTCACAAAGAGGAGTGGAATCTTGTACATTTTGTCAGAAAATGTACAGAACTAAAAAAAAAAAAATCACTGTGTAAACCTGGTAGTAGTGGTGGTGGTGGCAGTGCACACCTTTAATCCCAGCATTCGGGAAGCAGAGGCAGGTGGATCTCTGTGAGTCTGAGGCCAGCCTGGTCTACATAGAGAGTTCCAGGACAGCCAGGGCTACAAAGGGAAATCCCGTCTCAAAAAAACAAAAACAAAAACAAAAACAACAACAACAACAACAACAACAACAAATGACTGTGCAAGTGAAATGAGACCCAGAAAGGCAGATGCTGCTGCTTTCTCTCATGCAGGGTCTATATTTAAAAACATAAAACATATATGATATGGAAGTCACGAGGAGCTCCAGGGGAAAGAATGAGGTTGAGAGAGAGCAAGAGAAATTAGTGGGATGGCTAGAAAGGCAAAATAGCCCATACTTCTGCTCACCAGAGGAGTGAGTCAGGATCTAAGCACATACATGACATGGACGGAGAAGGAACATTCAGGGTCAGAGGCAAGTGCAAGGGGCGGGGAGCGTGGTGTGGAAACAAGCGAAGGATAATTATATGTGGGTGAAATGTGACCTAAGTCCAGTATTCTGTACACTTAAATATTATAATGAATGGCAGAGGAGCAGTCCCAGGGAGATGCATGTGCCACAGTAAGTGAGAGGGGAAGCCAGTGGGTGATGTCCGAGGGGACCGTGGAAGGAACTGTGGGAGAACAGCCAGCCACTCCTGGCCATGTGCTGAGGTCCTTAACTCACACACACTGAGAAAGTGACTGTCATGTGAAGCCAGAGGAAGCAGCTTCCATACGTTAAAGGGATTCACAACACTGTTCACCACCTCAAAAGAGCAAAGGGAAGGGACTGAGGAGATGCCCAGCGGTTTGAGTACCTGCCCTGCAAGACTGGAGCACCAGCCCCTGATCCCACATAAATGCCTGGTGTGAGTGGCAGCCCAGCTGTCATGGTAGCCTCAGAAAGTGGAGAGCAGGCTAGCCAGTGAGACCAGCCACATTGGTGAGCTCTGAGTTCAATTGAGACACCCTGCCTCAATAGAAAAGCAGAGAAGCAATGGAGGATGGTTGCCACACATGGACCCACGCACATGCAAAAACATACATATATACACAAGCAGGCATGCACACACATGGACCCACACACAAGCAAAAACATACATGCATACCACATACACACATGAAAGTGGGAAAGGGGTGGAGGGGGGATGAAAAGGATAATGTATGGGTGACAAGTCCAAACTTCAAAGGGACACAGAAATAAATGCTCAACCAGTGAGCGAAGGCAGTCACTTCATGCCTCCAGGTAATAGGCTCTTAAAAGAAAGAAGAGTGCGCCTGGAGAGGTGCTTAAGGTGGCTGTTCTTCTACAAGACCTAGTTTCTGTTCCAAACACCCACATGGTGGCTCACAACCGTCTTATGCAAGTTCTGGATGACCTGATGCCCTCTTCTGGCCTGTGTAGGAACTTCATGCACATGCTACATAGACATACAAGCAGGCAAAGTGCCATAAAATAAAATAAATTAAAATTAAAATTAATTTAAAAATATATATTTTATCCGAGTGGCATGTTGGCAGACACCTTTAATGCCAGCACTCATACAAATGTCTGAGTTCAAGACTAGAATGGTCTACAGAGTGAGTTCCAGGATAGCCAGAGATAGAGAAATACTGTCTTGAAAAAAAAAAAACAAACAAAAGAAGATTAAAGAGGTAAAAATTATATTCAAATATTCTCAAATTAAATGTAGTAGTATGCAGAAATATGCAGAAGTACAACATGTTTTAGCCACATGGTCAAGGAGCCAATAAGAATGCAAGTGGACTGTTTTAAGTATTTAGAAAATATTTGAAAAAAAAACAAGTAAAATTTTTGACCTCTGAATTTCACAGTACTGATGGGATGAAAAAGAAAGATCAGTGTAATTCAAAATATTGATTGGATAAAGAAGAAAGTTGTAATACAGGTAAAGCAGTAGACCAAAGTCCAAAGAGAAAAGTGCAAATAGACTCTCCTCAATCTGAGACAGGATCTGGGAAATACCTCCCACCTAACAGCAAAGGCTCAAAGCTCTTTAAAATTAGGCAGAAATTTATTATCTAGTTGTTTTGAGCATTGCCATGTAAACACTAGACAATGCAATAGGACAAGAAAAATAAAACTCATACGTCCTGGGAAAATGTTGTCTACTTTTGTTTATCAAAAGACACTTGGGAAATGAAAAGTAAAGTCACAGATTTGGAGTAAGACAAAAAAAATTATAAAGCGTGTAGGAGAAAAACGCTACCCCTGAAACACTGTGGGTGTCAGTGAAGGAGGACAGTCCCTCCTGTAGTGCTGTGGCCAGTGGCATCCATTAGACTACAACCACACATCTAAGAGTGTGGAGTCAGTAAAAACAGCAGTGGGGAGTGGGAGGAAGTGTGCCAGTGAGCATGTGTGGGATACTTTTAGGGCAGTGAGATGGCTCTGTGTTAAATCATATCGTAGATGCCATGCCAGCATGGCTGCCAAAAGCCACAAAATGCATTCAGCCCAACAGTGATCTCCAATGGTAACTAGGGACTTCGACTATTAATATGACAATTTTGGCTGATCAGTGAGGTAACAAATTTCCTCTCCCCAGTGCAACATTTTAATAATAGGGGAACTGGGCAGAACTGGAGTGGTGTATGGAAACCATGTCTTACTCACCTTTCTACAAACCTTGAAATCCATTGCAACAATGGATTAAAAACTAAAAGCGTATATCATAGACCTAGGAATAAATTTGAGAAATACATGCAAGGTGCCTGCTAAGAAACCTGATGATATCGTTGGAAGAAATTAAATATAGTTTGTCCTGGGTAGTTTTTATTGTCAACTTGACACAACCCAAAGTCACTTAGGAAGAGGGAAACTTAACTGAACAATTGCCTTGGTCAAGTTGAACTGTGGGCTTGTTTGAGAGATTGTCTTGGTTAATGATTGATGTGGGAGGGTCCAGCCCACTGTGGGTGGTACCATTCCTAGGCAAGTGGGTCTAAAACATAAGAAAGCCAGCTGAGCAAGCCAAAGTGTGAGTTAGCTAGCAGCCTTCCTTTGTGGTGTCTGCTTCAGTTCCTGCCCTGACTTCCCTGGTGATGGATTGTGTGATCGGAAGTGGCAAAGTGAACTCTTTCCTCTCCCAGGTATCACAGTAACAGGAAGGCAAACCATATCGTAAACGAAGTAAATAGACGGGCATAACATGTTCATGGAAGGGATAGCTCAGTAATCGAAAGATGTTAAGTCCCTTTTAAAAAGCTCTCTATGACTGGGACACTGCTGTATAAGACCCCCCATATACATGTTTAGTGGTGTTGATACTGAGGATACTACACAGCTGGTTGTTGGTTCTTTGAATGTCTGGGAGCAACCTAAGCATGCCCTTTCCCAGGAGGCTGCAGGATGCCTGTGATGGCTATTTTTGGTTGTCAGTGAACCACCTCTAGAATCAATTGAAAACAAGCATCTGAGCACACCAGATGTGAGGTATTTTCTTGACTGGATTATTTGAATCTGTCAGACCCACCCTATGTCTGGCCCACACCTTCTAATGGCAGGCCAGAAAAAGGGACACGGAAGAAGGAAGCTTTGGGGGTTTGCCTGCCTGTCCTCCTGGCTGGCAAGTTCATTCATCCTGTTACGGAGGCATTCCTCTGCAGCTGCTAGAACCTGCCTCTTCAGGGTTCCAATGTAGACGGAAGACTAACAGCTCTTTAGGAGTTCCCTGGAACTCTGCCATCAGATTGATACCGCCGAAACACCCGGTCTCGTGGGCTGAACAACTAGATTCTTGACCTTTTTCCTATCAGGAGACAGTCTTGTTGGGCTACTCAGACCATGACTGAGTGTAAGCCACTCAAATAAGTCCCCTTTAAGATAGATTGGTAGATGATGATCGATAGATAGATAGATAGATAGATAGACAGATTGATATATAGATAAATAATTCTTAGATTATAGATGATGGATAGATAGATAATTAGTAGATAGATGATAGATAGATAGATAGATGATAGATGATAGACAGAAAGATGACAGACAGACAGACAGACCGTTCTATCAATTATGTTCTTTTAGAGAACCTTGGTTTGATACAGTATCTATTAAGAATCTTATAGCAAGAGTATCATCATTCCTTCCTTCCTTCCCTCCCCCCCCTCCCTCCCTCCCTCCCTCTTTCCTTCTTTCCTTCCTTCCTTCCTTCCTTCCTGACTGTCCTGGAACTTGATATATAGATCAGGCTAGCCTCAAACTCACGGAGACCCACCTGCCTCTGCCTTCTAAGCGCTGGGATTAAAGGTGCGTGCCATCATGCTCTAGCTTCACACTTTTCTTAAGCAGCTACTGCTGCTCCTGTCCCTTTAGGTGACAGTCACCCTGTCTCTTTAAGAAAGGCTTTGCCTTGCAGTCTGCCCTCTTTTTTTCAACATTGCTGTTATCTGTAGCAGGCTCCTCCCATAGGCTCGTTGCTTAGCATTGTCAGGGAGCACTCAGTGTTCAGACATTAGCACCAGTACAAAATACGAAACTCATTTCATAGCTACTGATGAGACGGTGTGTGTGTGTCTGTGTGTGTGTGTGTGTGTGTGTGTGTGTGTGAGAGAGAGAGAGAGAGAGAGCATGTGTGTGTGTGCGTGCATGTGTGTGTGTGAGAGAGAGCATGTGAGTGTATGTGAGTGTGTGTGTGTGTGTGAGAGAGAGAGAGCATGTGAGTGTGTGTGTGTGTGTGAGAGAGAGCATGTGAGTGTGTGTGTGTGAGAGAGAGAGAGAGCATGTGAGTGGGTGTGTGAGAAAGTATGTTTGTGTGTGTGAGAGAGAGAGAGCATGTGAGTGTGTGTGTGAGAGAGAGAGAATGTGTATGTGTGTGAGAGAGAGAGCATGTAAGTGTGTGTGTGTGCATGTGTGTGTGAGAGAGAGCATGTGAGTGTATGTGAGTGTGTATGTGTGTGAGAGAGAGCATGTAAGTGTGTGTGTGCGTGCATGTGTGTGTGAGAGAGAGAGCATGTGAGTATGTGTGAGTGTGTATGTGTGTGTGAGAGAGAGCATGTGTGTGTGAGAGAGAGCATGTGAGTGTGTGTGTGTATGTGTGTGTGTGAGAGAGAGCATGTGAGTGTATGTGTGCGTGCATGTGTGTGTGTGAGAGAGAGCATGTGAGTGTATGTGTGCGTGCATGTGTGTGTGTGTGAGAGAGAACATGTGAATGTATGTGAGTATGTGTGTGTGTGTGTGAGAGAGAGAGAGAGAGCAAGAGAGAGAGAGAGAAGGAGAGAGAGCGAGAGAGAGCACATGTGTATGTGAGGGGGGGTGCAGACAAAGTGCAAATTCTACTTAGTGAGCAGCCACTACTCATGTGGGCAGGCCTCAGGTAGGTCATCAGTCAGAACCTAAGAACCAAGCTAAGGTGAGTCAGGGAGTCAGGGAGTGGCTCTTCCACCTGGGGGTGTCATGGGGGAGGGAGACTTGTGGGAGGTATTTGAGTGCCCTCAAATGGGCAAAGATGAGTGATGCTTCAGGTCAAAGGAACGGGGACGGGGGGATCCTGGCAGCTGGAAAGCAAGTGATGGTCTGGCACGTGCTGACCATCTTACATTGGCCAGACAATTGAGTGTGCGAAGGAAAAATGGGGAAAAAAATGCGTTCAACTATTCACTGAGTTCTCTGTGTCAGGCATCATTCTGTGAGCCCCGAACATAAAACCCCATCTCCAGTAGAGAGGGGGTAGGAAAGTGGGTATGGTGGCTGAGGTTAGGCCTGGTAAGGTAAAACGGAGACAGGTGCAGTGGGAAGAGCAAGCTTAGCTTGGGCCAGCTGGGTCTGGAACACTGCGGGGTAGCCACGAACGGCCTGGGGAGAAGGAAGTATGATGCGGGAGAGTTGAGCTCAGGTTTGAACCCGAAGAGCAGACTGGATCAGGGATTGTCCTGGCAGTGCAGGCTAGGCTAGGCTAGGAGCAACCAGCTAGGCTCATGCAAGGAGCAACGAGTCAGTGGATAGGAATGCCCAGAGAGGATAACGTGAGGTCCCAGGAGAGAGGTAGTGGCAAGTCACTATGGTGCCCATCATGAGGCCTATTTGGAACTCTGTGTGAGTTGCATGGGCTCCTTCATGTCAGGATCCTTCCTGTCAGGCTGAGGGCAGAGCTGAAGGTGGCTAAAGTGATTACAGAAAGCTTGGGCAGGTTGTAGCCCTGACAAGCAAGGGGGCTAAGTGGGATGGCACTACATTGTGTGCGGACAAGGAGACCTTGACTCAGATCTAAGACCTAGCAAGCTTCCAGGCATGACATGGCCTTGGGTGAGACCACGCCTTGATCTGACACCCCAGCTCTGCCAGCACACACAGGTGGTTGAGAGCCATGTTACATCCTCAGCAGGAGTAAAACGATCAGGATTCACCCTCAGGATTATGAACCCTCCCCACCCCCTGCATGTGAACCTTGTGGTACGGAGTAGACGGAGCACTGTGGCCAGAGTCTGTGGGGGGGGGGCAGGGATGAGGCTACCAAGCAGGATGGGGATGAGAGGGTTGAGTGAGAGCCTTTCAAAATAAACGGCACGGAAGGACAGCAGACAGTTCGAAGGAGACCAGCTGTAATTGTGAGCAGAAATAAAAGAGCGAGGTCACACAGGGCTGTGCTGGGTTCAAGGCTTGCAAACAGCTATGCCTAATCTCAGGTATGCCCTCTTGCTGGTAGAGTGGCTGCACAGAATTCTGCAGAGGCGTCATGACTTCAGAGGATGCTCAGCTTGCTCCTGCATTGGGCCCTGGACGATCCCACGGTTATTGGGTCAGAAGCACGTCTATCCCCTTGAGGTCTCACTGATAGTGGGATTCTTATTGGTGTGTGTGTGTGTGTGTGTGTGTGTGTGTGTGTGTGTTCATCTCATACACATGTCTGTGTATGCATGTGTGGGGAGCACACATGGACATGTGTGTACATGTATGTGGAGGCTAGAGGTCCACGGTCCTCCCTCTATTACTCTTCCACATTAGGTTTTTGACACTGGGTCTCTCACAGAACCCAGACCTCATTAACTCCATCAGGCTGGTCAACCAGCAAGCCCCAAGGATCCCCCACCTCTGGGATTACGAGTGCTTGCCACTGTGTGCCACCACACCGGGTCCTTTATGTTTCCTGACTCTTTTATTTTTATGATGAGCTTTAAAGGGTAGAATTCCATTTCTCCCCCAAATGGATTCCCTTCTGTCCCCTTAGTGTCCGTGCCTCCTTAAACCATATTTGTCCTTATTTTCCCTTCAACCAGTTATGACAGGAGGTGCCTGACTTAGGAGTCTCCTCCATAAGCCCTGAATGGGGTGGGCGCTGTGGGCCTTCACTCTCTTACTTGGAGGTGGACAAAATAGTTTTTGCTTCTAGGTTTCTTTTATTGGTAGCACTGAATAAGAATGGAAGCTATGTGGCTCTGGGGACCGCTCGTTCCAAACAGGAAAGCCTTGTACACATTTCCAGCTGGCAGAGGGACAAGGCCGAGGGCATGCAAATGGAGAGAGGGCTGGAGCCTATTTAAGAACCCAGCTTGAGAGTGAGACACAGGAGACCTTGGGCTAGAAATTCTCAACGTGCAGGACCAGCTGTGCAGACACCTCCCAGAAGCACTCCTGAGAGGTACTAAAGACGTTTCTATGTTCTGCTTAAGACGGTGAGAGCCACCAATGGCATCCCTTGAAGGTGTCCTCAATGCCATGGGTAGGTTTCAGATGCAGGGAGAGAAGGCAACAAAATATAACGCCTAACCCTTAACCAGGCCCTGTACTGGAAAGGGTTAGGTTACCTCAAAAGATTTGAATGTGAATCACAGATTAAGGAGTTGTGTCTCCTTAAATTTGCTGAAAGCCGTCAGTGTAAGCTGGTGTGTGGAAAACAGCTGGTGTGTGGAGTTCGTAGCAAGCACACAGTCCAGTACTTGGTTGATGGGGCCATGATGCATCCTCTGATCATACGCGCACACACACACACACACACACACACACACACACACACACACACACCTGTGTTCTCATGCCTGCCCAACTGGGGAAGAAATTACCGTGGACCTGACAACTGCTGCAACCTGTTGGTGTGGTCCTTCTCGCTCAGTGTGAGTCTTTGAGAGGCAACAAGGCCAATGCATTGTTGGGCTCTTCAGGAGCTCCCTACTGCTTGCGGCAGAGTAGCATTCTGTATTGCATTGAGGGCAGACCACAGTGGGCAAGCTTTTCACCCACAAAAATACATCTAGGCTGCTTCCAGCTTGGGGCTGCTGTCTATTGGTAGGCAGTTATATGCCAGTTTCTGTTCCTTTTTTTCTTTTAAAAAGGATGTATTTATGTTTGGGGTGTGTGTGTGTGTGTGTGTGTGTGTGTGTGTGTGTGTGTGTGAGATCAGAGGATGCATGCACGTGTGTACCTGCATAAGTTTATGTTCATTACATGTGTGCAGTGCCTGTGAGGACCAGTAGAGGGTGTCGGATCCCCTAAAACTGGAGTTAGAAGCATTGTGAGCCACCCGATGTGGCTGCTGGGAACCTGTACTGGCTCTTAGCCGCCGAGCCATCTCTCCAGCCCTCCATTTTTTTTTTTTTTAATCTTAAAGATTCTATTGGCGTGCAGTTCACACTGGTTCACAGGGTGTCATCCCACCACAGTGATGTAACTCTTGCACAGTGGGCAATCGCTGTCCATCAGTTGTCTGCAGGCATCCCGGCTCCTCCCATGAAAGCCACAGATCTACATCCTAAGTGGCCTCTTCAGGAACCAGACAGTCGAGTCTCTGTGATGACTTGTCTGCTGGAACATATGCCCATTCCTTTTATTGCCAAAATACCCCATTGTGTGGACAGGCTGCATTTGACTTTACTATCGTTTGGCAGGGTTACATAGTTGAAATACTATCTCAAACAACAACAATGTGGAACCATAAGTTCCCATACAGCATGGCTTCAACTTTATTCAACAAATACATGAATTCCTTCATTTGAGTTAACCCTAAACTTGTCATTTACAGTGTGATATTATTTTCCTTTAAAAACAAACAAAAAAATCCATAGCCTTCTGTTGGCTTTCTTTAGATTTTTTTATAAGTATAATTTTTATTTATTCCTCAAGAATTTGATACACACATACAATGCATTTGTATCACACTTGCCCCTCCCCCTCACTGTATCTCCCCCACCCCCCAGCAAAACTTCAGCCCCAGCACTGCTGGGCAAGCATAACTGTGCATCCTTGGCCTTGCTCCTGACCAGGGTCCAGAGACTCTCATTAATCTCACCATGAACCTTAGTGTCGGTTCGGTAGATGTTCATTCTCAAGGTGACTTCATCTTCCCTGTTCTGAACTCATTGAGGTTTTGTTCATATGCTTCCCAATGTCTTTTCTTTAGCTATTGATATGATGGTATGTGTTTCTCAATGTTAAATTTCATACCTGAAATCCATCTCATGTGGCGGTGGCATGTTGGTTCTTTTTTATTTTATTTTTTATCTGTTTATGTAGTTTTGGATTCGATTTGATAATATTTTACTGAAGAACTTTATGTTGAAACTCATGAGCACAATACATCTGTTGCTTTCCTTCTTTTGACTGATTTTGCTGGGTTTCTGAGCAGTACGAGCTTCATGAAAATGCATTTCCTTTTTGTTCCAGTTAGAATTAACTGACGATTTGACAAAGCCTTGAATTACCCAGAGGATGTTGCTCAAAACAAAAACAAAGATCCCTGTATCTTCTGGGTTTGACCCTCATATCTTTATCAGGTTAGTCTGTGTCTGCATCTGAGGGAGATTGCTTTGATGGGCAATTGATGTAGGAGGGGATAGCCCACTAAGGGCAGCACCATTCCCTAGGCAGTTTGACTATATAAGAAGGCTAGTTAAGCATGGGTCTGTGTATAGCAAGCAGTATTCTGTGGTTTCCGCTTCAAGTTTCTGCTTGAGTTCCTGTCCAGACTTTCCTCAGTAATGAACTATGACCTGGAAGTGTAAGTCAAGTAAATCTTTACTTCCTACATTGTTTTGGCCATAGTGTTTTATCATAGCAACAGAAACAAGACAGGAATACCTCATTTTTAAAAGGGGGTTATATAAGATTGTTGTATGGATTCTGCTTTAGATATTTTTGTAGAATCCTCCAGTAAACACAGCTGAAGCAGGGAATTTCTTTGTTGGGATATTTTTAAGTCGTGAATTTAATTTTGTGGCCATCAACCTATTGGTGACGTCCTGACAATACCTTTTGGAGAATTGGTCCATTTCTTCTCACTGGTTTTATATCCAACACTGGTGGCCTGTATCTTGACTGTATCAGTCTAGCTGAAAGTTTGTCAATTTGATTATTTTCCCTGAAGATCCAACTTTTTCTTTCATTGATTTTCCTGGTTTTTTAACTTAATCGATTGATCTTCTCATTTTATTATTTCCTTCCTTCACTCGCTTTGCATTTTCTTTGCTATTATTTCGTTGCTTACTGAGGAAGAACCTTACATTACTGATCTGAGCCCTCTCCTCTCCTCTCTCCCCTGTGTGGGTATTAAGGCTAGGAATTTCTCGCAGCCGTATTCCTGCAGCTTCTCGTGATTCTGATGTGATCGAGATTGTGTTTTCATTTACTTCTATATATTCCAAATCTGTTTTGAGACTTCCTCTTGACTTGGGTGTTGTTTTGAAGTGTGTGACACCTTTAAAATTTACGTTGTGTTTCCCTTGTTAACTCTAATCTGATTCCATTGTTATTAGAAAACACACTTATTGTGATTTTTTTGATTATTTTAAAAGCATTAAAGTTTACTTACTGGGCCAGGTATGACACATGGCAGAACCCAGGTGTATGCTGGGTGGGTCTTGTGGTCCTCTTGTAATTCCAGACTCTGTGGAAATAGGATTCCTAGAGCGAAATGGCTAACAAAAGTAGACACATCAGCAAACTCTTTGAGAGAGCCCACCTTGATCAATAAGGCAGAATAGCAACTAAATCCTTATGTCAGCCTCCAGCCTCCATACACATCCTCACGCACACGTACCTGTATACACACACATGTATATGCATGCATAGATATGTGTGTATATGTGCATGTACGTGTGTATATATGTGTGTTTATGTATATGTGTGTATGTGTGCATGCATATGTGTGTATGTATGTGTATGTGTTTATCTGTGTATGTGTATATATATGTGTGTATATGTGTGTATATGTATGTGTATATGTGTGTATGTGTTTATGTGTGTATGTATATATATATGTGTGTGGATATGTGTGTATGTGTGTATGTGTGTATATGTATGTGTTTATGTGTGTATGTGTGTATATATGTGTGTATGTGTGTGTGTATGTGTATATGTGTGTATGTGTTTATGTGTGTATGTATGTGTATATGTGTGTATGTGTTTATGTGTATGTATATATGTGTGTGTATATGTGTATATGTGTGTATATGTATGTGTTTATGTGTGTATGTGTATATATGTGTGTATATGTGTGTATGTATTTATGCATATGTGTATATATATGTGTGTGTATATGTGTGTATGTATGACACGAAGAGAGAGAAATGGAAAAAGTGAAAGGTTATAATGAGCTGAGTTGTGTATAAGCAGTGTAAGTATTTCTCACAGACTGGAAGGCTGGGAATCCCAGAATAGAGTTGTTTCCTGTTGCTTAGAACCTCCTTGCTTAGTCATTACCTGGTAAAGGGAGGAAGTGGCCCACTGGGCCCTGTCTAAGTGCTCTTTTACCATCCATCCTCTGAGCCAGAAAACTCCGAAGGACACGTTTCCTTATACTGTTGCCTTGGGGGTAAGAATTTCAGCATGCGAGCTGTTGGAGGGACACAGGCCACCAATCTATTGATCTGCCACAGGTGGAGTGCTCTGTTTATTTAGATTAGAACCAGTTGATGAGCTGTGCTCCCCAGCATTCCCATAACCAAGCAGACTTTCTATTCTAACTTTATTAGCCCCGAAGAGCAAAGTGCTAGACTTGCCCTAATCTTTCAGCTCTATCAGGTTTTGCTTCATGAATTTGAAGGCCCTGTTTTCTTCTTACACATAGAGGATTGTCACACATTCCCAAATCCCTTAACAGCAGTTAATCCTCTTGGTATCACACTTTTAAAAAGATCACAGTAGCCTTGTAGTGTTCTTCCTTCCCTGTTTTCTTGAGAATTCATTAATCCCAATGTGTCTGCATCAGTGTGGACAATCATATGTCATCTGATGATTTTTTGTATCATATTTTCTAACACTCAAAATGAAATCTAATGACAGGCTTGAAGATGGATCTAATTTTGAGGTTTAAGCAAAGATTTGAATAAATATGCAGAAAGCAATGTCTACCAGATTTTCGGGCATATACACAAGGACTTATAGATCAAGATATCAAGTATATACCTAAAAATCTTTATGAAACCTCATGTCCAGGGGCTGGGGAGATGACTCAGTCTCTTGCAGTGGACTGGGGTTGGGTTCTCAGCTCCCACATGATGGCTCACAAAGTATTTAGCTCTGGGTGATACACCAGCCTCTTCTGGACTCCATAGATACAAGGCATGCATGTGGCACATATACATACATGCAAACAAAACACTCATGCACATAAACATTGCTTTAAAATAAACAAGGATCTCAGGTGTTAACCCAAGGGCTATACTAAGCTCTTTAAGCATAATGGTCAATTTACTTTGAAATTATGTAAACAGTAGTAGAAAATGTTATGCTTCTGTTCATCAGAAGAGAATGTGGATTTTAAAAAAACATCGAAGGGGCTGAAGACCTGGCCTAGCAGATATAAGTGCACTTACTATGAAATAAAGGAATCTGAGTTCAAATGCAAGTATTCATGCTAGAAGCTGAGTATGTATGGGAATGCCTGGAACTCCAGAATGGATGGGTAGGGACAGGAGAATCCTGGATGCTTGTTGGTCAGTCGGCCTGGCTCATATAGTGAGCTTCCGGTTCAGTGAGAGACTGGGTCAAAAACTAAAGTGGAAATTGATAGAGGAAAGCAGAAAGCACCAGTATCCTGCTCTGGACTCCAAATGTGCACACATGAGTGCACACACTCATTCATATATATATATATATATATATATATATATATATATATATATATATATATATATATATGCACAATTTAAAAGAGCATTTATAAAGAATAGGAAAATACCAATCTAAATGACCTTATTAAAGCCAACTTATTTTATATGTGTGAAAATGACCAGCCCCCTTTTCCCAAAAGGATTAACAGCCAGTTTATAACAAAAAAACTCAGACAACATGGATTCTGCTTTTGGAGGTGGGGGGAGTCAGGTACAGTGCGGGTGGTTCTTCGAGGATAGAGGCCCTGACTTGAGGATGGCCAGGCTGCCACACAGTAGAGAGATTGAGGCAGAGCTTGCAAACTCTAAGTTGAAGAACTGGGAGAGGACAGTGTCCACAGCCCTCCAGGCAGATAAGAGGAGAAAGATAGCTCTGGCCCCAGACATCTGGCAACAAACTTTTGGGTGCATGTCTGTGAACAGAGCTAGACCAGGAGCCAGAAAAAGAACCAACCAGAGAGGTTTAGAGGGAAGGAATGTCCAACATTCCTGCTGGTCCAGGCATCTGACCCCTGCACGGGTCTAGGAACTACGCCAGTGACTCCCACTGCCAACCCGGGAGCCCTCATGCTCCAAGGGGAACTGGAGAGATTCCTCCTCAATAGAGGGGCACAATGACCTGGCATAACACATGGCTGTGCTCCTGGCTAACAAATTGCAAAGACAAGATACAGAAAGACCAGAATTGTCTAAGTAATCTTTCTGCATCCCAGAACAAAGGTGAAGACTATTTCTAGGGACATAAGGCTGTCCCACAGCAAGCAAGAAAAGATCACAAACCAGACATCCAACTGAAGGTTGCTAGTCATTGGAAGACTCAGGAAGAGAGGCCCCCATAATGAGGATAAAAAATCAATGCTTTGCAATGTAGCAGGAATGGCCATGGATATTGGATTTAGCAGCCGAGTACATTGAAGTCATTATGATTGAATTTCAAAGGTTCAGAAAGTCAAGTGGAGTCATCATGGATGATATTATAACAAAATTGAGCTTCTCTAATGGAGATTGCAAGAGCTGAGATATCAAACACACTGAGTGGGGTTGGTGGCAGAGTAGACATTGCAGAAGGAAAACTGGTAAGGTTGAGCATAGTCAAGAGAGCCATTTAAAATGAAATAGACAGGGAAAAGACTATTTTTTTTTTCAATGAAAATGGCGTCAGTGGGGGTTGGGGATTTAGCTCAGTGGTAGAGCGCTTGCCTAGCAAGCGCAAGGCCCTGGGTTCGGTCCCCAGCTCCAAAAAAAAGAAAAAAGAAAAAAAAAAGAAAAAGAAAATGGCGTCAGTGGTGTTGGTTGACTTTAAGCATCTAGTGTGTGTGTGTAATTGGAGACCCCAGGGAACAAAAGAGGGGCAAGGTTCTAGTTCCCTTTCTGTTGCTGTGACCAACAATATAAGCAAAAGCAGCTTAGGGGAGAAAAGATTTATTTGGATTAAATTTCCAGGTCAGAATTTGTCACTGAGGGATGCCAGGACAGAAAATCAAACAGGACATTGAAGCAAAAAGGCCATGGAGGGAATGTTGGTTTCTGACTTGCATGCAGGCTCACGCTTAGCTATCTTTCTTATACAGCCTAGGACCACCTGCCTAGGGAATGGTATTGCCTACAGTGGGCTGGGTCCCCAGACATGTCCACAGGCCAATCTGATCTGGGGCATTCCTCACCTGAGCCTCCCTTCTCAGATGGCCCTATGGTCAGGAAGGACCACAAGATCAAACAACTCACTGGAGAATTTGATCAAATGTCTCAGGAAGAAATAATACAGTCCTAGAAAATCAAAGAGGTAAAGACAGGTCCCAGTTCTTGTCTCTCAGAAAAAAAAAAGTTTTTTTGAGGAAATTATATAGTTGACTTATTGGGAAGAGTTAATTAGTTTTTTTCATCTAATAAAAAACTTTAAAACACACAAACCAAAGAATGATAGCATTGTAAGGAGAAATATCTAAGTATGCAATATTAATCAGGTGCATAAGACAAAGACAGATAACGGCAAAGATAAAGTGCATTGAACAACATTGTCAACTCAATATAACTAACATTTAGGCAAAGTACTTCACCGCCACAAACAGGACACACATTACTTATTAAATTGCCTAATTCGCTAATATGGACCCTATTTTTGAATCATACAACAACAACTTGAAAGAGAAACTAGTCATGTGAAGTAAATTCTTCTAACCATAACGGAACTAAATTAGAAGTCAGTTGCATAAACATAGCTGAGAATCCATCAAACATTTTGGAAACTAGATGACTAACTAAATCGGTAAGGAAATACACAGGAAATTGTGGAGAGTTAGGACCAGAGGAAAACTTAAAACAGTGTTACAGACTTGTGGGATGGTGCAGCAGTGGTGTTTAGGTACAGATGTGTAGCACTAAACACTTAAATTGGACCCTCAGATAAGTGGCCTTAAACTAGGATAGAGGACTGAGGGAAATGACTGAGTTGGTGATGTATTTGCCATGCAAGCGTGAGGTTCTGAGTTCAGATCCCCAACATCCACATACAAAGTTGGGTGTAGAAGCATGCACCTGTGCTCCTAGTGCTTGAGAGACAAGAACAAGCCAGTCTCTAGACCTCGTTAGCCATTAAGCCAATTAATTAGTAAGCTCTAGATTGGGTGAGAGACCCAGCCTCAAAATATAAGCTGTGTCAAGACCACCGTGAAGGAGGGAGAGGAGCAGAAAGCTTGTAAGGCCAGAAGTTGGGGAGGATCACAGCCAGTGTCTTCTGGACGTGACAGGAGCACTGCACTCATGAACTCACAACAGCCATGGTTGCCTGCAGAGATCAAGCTAGCTGACTCTCCAGCAAAGACTGGGAAGAGGTCTGCCAGCCCCCACCCCTTGCTGATGAGCTAAGGACAGTCAGTGGCTTCTAGGAGAGGGAGAGGGAGCTTTCTTTAAGTGCCCCTGGTAGGTTGACTCTGATTCAGTGGATAGCCACACACCCAGGAATGTATAGACAACACAAATTGGAGTTAATGGATTGGTGAATTAAGAGAGGGGGTGAGGGAAAATAGGGGAGAGAGAGAGAGAAAGAGAACAAGAGAGAGAGAGAGAAAGAGAGAGAGAGAGAGAGAGAGGAGGGGGGACATGAAGTTGCAGGAATAGTGAAGTGGGGGTGGATTTGGAGTTGAGGCAGGGAGTTAGGGCGGAAAAGATCAAAATACAGTATATGAAATTCTCAAAGAATTAAAAGTATTTGTTAGAAAATATGAGGTGGAGAGCAATGGAGGAAGCCAACTGACCTAACCTCTGACCCCCCTTTTGCATGCTCTTTTGTGTATACACGTGCACAAACACACAAAATAACAAATTTTCTAAGAAACTAGAAAAAGCTGAACAAATTAAATCTAATGTAAAGCGGGGGAAAGAAGAGGGATCGGAGAGGAAAGGGATTGTTAGAGGAAAGGGATTGTTAGAATACCAGATGGAAAGAGAGAGAGAGAGAATCAATAAACAACTAGACTTTTTTTTTTTTGAGGCAGTAAATAAAGCCTGGCTAATTGGAAGTGCGAGAACAAATCACTAACATTTGGCATGAGAGGAGACATCACTACGAGCTCTACAGACATAAACAGGCAATAAAGGAGCATTAGGAACACATTTACACCAATAAAACAGCACAGATGGGAAGGACAAATCACTTGCACTCCACAACCTTACGAAACCCATTTCCAGAAGAAATACATCATCCAAGTAACCCTAAATACAGCAAATAAAGGTTTTGTGGAAAGCCTTCTCCCAGAGAACTTAGAGATCAAACGACTCCTTGGAGGAGTTGATCAAACGTCTCAGGAAGAAATAATACGGGCTGAATACCAGTCTTAGAAAATCAAAGAGGCGAAGACAGGTCTCATTTCATTCCACGAAGCCAGCACTCATCTGGTAATCAAAGTAGACAAAGGAGTCATGAGCGATTAAAACTAAAGATTAATGTCCTCGGTGAACATAGAATCCAGATTTCTGCTAGAAGTTTTAGGATGTAGAATTCAGGAGTCTACCAAAAAGACCGTGATCAGTGGTAGAGATCATCTCAGGAATGCAAAGATGGCTTGATAGCTTACAAAAGGAAAAAAAAATCTCACTATATCAACAGGAGGTGGGATCCCATATAATCACCTCAGTAGCTGCAGAAAAATCATTTGATTAAAAAAAAATCCTGCTTTTGTTATAATTTTTTTAAAAAAAAAAAAACCTGTTTCTTGACAAAGGTAGAGAAAGAGAAATCTTTTCGACACACACTACCATGTTTGTGTGCTTGGTCATCTATGTACACCTACCTACGCCTTATACCAGACAACCAAAGAGTAACCCAAATTAGATTTGAACCTAGGTGGTAGGTTCACATGCAGTCTAAAATGGTATAGCTTTAGAGGAAATCATGGGAGGAAAATCCGATGACTATGTGTTAGCAAAGTCTTCGTAGACCTGAAAGCAACCACCTCATTCATAAAAATAACAAAACAAAAAAAGCAAGAGTTCACCAGAACCGAGACTTGCTCTTCAAAAGATAAGATTGGGAGAATGTAGACCCAGGTCGTGGTGTGGGAGGAATCCTACGCAAAGCATGTGCTTGGTAAAGAGTTATATCCTGTATACAAAAAGAACTCTCAAAAGCAAATCACCTGGAGTAAAAGATCCCTAAGCGTTATCTGATATCGGCGGAGGATTTGAAAGGCAGAACACCAAGCCGATATATGTGTAGTGAATGATCTGTGAAAACCCTGTCAGCGTCTGCAGCCGCCAGAACACAGTTCCTGAATCTCACACTTCCATCCCAGGGCCCCCACAGTCTCACTGTGGCACTGAACTCCCGTCGAGTGTCCAGACTCAGAGAGCCGGCCACACCAAACACCAAACCAGGCCTCACGCACATTGCTGGTGGGAAAGGGAAATGATGCAAACACTTTGGAAAACAAGTCACTGGTTTCTTTAAAAGCTCAACAAGGGGCTAGAGGGATGGCTCAGCAGATAGCTCTTACAGAGGGCCTGGGTTCACTTCCTGGCACCCACGGTGTAGCTCGCAGCTCGAGACTGCCTGTAACTCCAGCTCCAGGGGATCTGACACTCTCTTCTGACCTCCACAGATACCAGGCATCCACATATACACGCAGGTATTTATGAGTACACATAAATATATAGATAAATCTGTTTAAAACCTTAAATACACACCGCCATCCAGCATTCCCTGACATGGGTTTTCAGCCAAGAGAAAGGAAATTCACATGTGTATATGCATATACTGGCTCCTGAATGCTTCTCACTGCCTTGTGTATAGGAGTAAGAGTATGGAAACTGGGGTTGGGGATTTAGCTCAGTGGTAGAGCGCTTGCCTAGCAAGTGCAAGACCCTGGGTTCGGTCCCCAGCTCCGAAAAAAAGAAAAAAGAAAAAAAAGAGTATGGAAACTGGTCAAATGTCCATCAGCAGGTGAACGGATGGCCAGACGATGGTTTCCCACACTGTGCCTATGGCTTTGAAGTGATGCAGAACTGGCTGAGTAACACAGCCAGTGACAGGAGTAAATCTCAAAATCATAATACTGAATTTTCCAAAAAGGGCCAAACTGGACCTAGCAAGATACTTTGTGCACAGTTCTGTAGCAACAAACACTGACGGGTGGGGGTGTGGGTGTGGGGGGAAGATGTCATGCTGGTGGGTACGAGGCTGTGAGGAAACTCTCGGGTGATGGGCATGCTGTCAGCTTGGTGACGGTGCTGTCGTGGATACGTGCTGATGTCCTAGACTGTCACCTTTGCTCATTACCAATGTGTAGACTGTCTCATGTCAGTAAAAACTTTTTTCCTTAAGATTTATTTTTAATTTTCGATCGTGTGTATGTATGTATGTCTATGTATGGTTACGAGCAGGTGAGTGCAAGCGCCCAGAGGTGTCAGCTTTCCTGGAGCTGCTGGAGTTACAAGTGGTTCTTGTCTGCCTGTGAGGAATGCTGGGAATTAAACTGGGGGCTTCTGGGAGAGCAGTACATGTTCTTAAGCGCTGACCCATCTGTCCAGTCACTAAAGCTGCTTTTTAATAGAAAGGGGGGAAAATAGTTGGCACATTGATATGGACTTGAACTGAGGCCTTGGCTGAGGGCCTGTCTGAGACCCAGACTCGAGTGGCTGTAGGTAGGGACACCTACAATGGCTCCATTTGCTAAATGAGCAGACCAACAGATGTTCATAATTACACAACATTCAGCAGCATGAGCCTTTCCCCAAGAGTCAAGAAATCCCCACAGACTTCAACACAGGTTATCAAAGACACCAATACAGAATTATACCACTCAGACAGACGCAGTAAAGCACACCCTTAATCCCAGCACTCAGGAAGCAGAAGCAAGTGGATTTCTGTGAGTTCAGGGCCAGCTTGGTCTACATAGCAAGCTCTGGGCTGGCCATGGCTACATAGTGAGACCTTGGTTCTCATAACACACACACACAAACACACACACACACACACACACACACACACACACACACACACACCCTGTGGGACATGCACTATTGTGTGTGCATTGTGTTACATACACATCTTCACACACAGGAGTGTATGTGTGTATGGATGCCAGAGGTCAACCTGAGGTGTCATTCCTCGGCTGCTTTACGTCTTGTTTTTTGTGACACACCCTCTCACCGGCCTGGGGGTCACCACCTGGCTAGACTAACCAGCCAGCAGGCCCTAGGGGATCCAATCATCTCTGTGTCCCCACTGCTGGAGTTGCAAGCACGTGCCACCACACACAGCTCTTCAAGAGGTCTCTGGGGATCGAACCCAGTTTCTTGTTCTTGCATTGTGAATGAATATTTACAGACTGAACCATCTCCCCAGCCTCTGTACTCTTGAGATACACAAACCAGGAAGGAAAAATTAAGCCCCGACTGAGAACCATGGCTGGGATTGAGGAGCAGAGGTCGGCAGCCAGGTTTACTGTAGTTCGTGGGCTGTGATCCTAGGTATGTTGCGGAGACGCTCTGTACTTTAGTGTCCTTATCTGTAACGCGAATGCAATAACAGCGTCTATCTCACGGGGCTGGGCAAGGATGGCAGGAGCAGGTAGATGTTAGGTAACCAGGACTCAGTGTGTGGCCCACGATAAACGCTCAGGAGTGCTAGCAATACCGCCATCGCCAACACCCCCAATATAATCAACCACATCTCTGGTTTACAGCACATGTTACAGGTTGTGTCTGACAAATACCTAATGATGACTACTTATTAAGTGATGGGAGCAAAAGGCCAAGAGACCATAAAAATGCATCAGACGGAGATGTAAGAGCTTAGTGATCCACTGCAAGTTGGATATCTAGAGAAAAAAAAAAGTGTCGTTAAGTCCCACCTGTAAAAACCATGTTCACCAAAGAGGTGGGTTCCGAGTGTTGCTGAAGAAGGCATTCTAGAACCTGGGAGAGAAGGTGCACAGGGTGAACAGGAGCTCTGTGTCCCTTTCATCCTGCAGATGGCTTTCCGAACTCGTGGTTATCAGCCAGAAATGATTTCCCGTGGGTGTTTTGATGGTATTAAGTCCTTTTCTCTCTCCCTGCGGTTGCTGTTGAGAAACTCAATAACTTTCCCATACTTTGAGCCCTTGCAAGTGATGTCATTGGCCTCCGCTGCCTTCTGGAGAATATCAGTTCGTCCTCAGTGTGTTGTAGAACTTTCCAGCAACTGGCCTTACTGTGTATCTGTCCTCACTCTCTCTGGACCCCGCTGGACCCTGGGACCTGTGAACTTGAGGCTTTCTTCGTTGAGGAATTTTCTTGAATTCCTGGAGGGGTTTCCCTCTGCTCTGCTCCCAGAATCCTCCTGCTGTTGGTGGAATTCATCTACTGTAAGTCCATTCGCAGCTTTCTTTTCTCTGTCTGTCTGTCTGTCTGTCCGCCCGCCTGTCTCTCTCTCTCTCTCTCTCTCTCTCTCTCTCTCTCTCTCTCTCTCTCTCTCTCTCTCCATCAGTACGTGGGACAATCTCTCAGTGAACCTGGCATTCACTGAGTAGCAGCTAGACTGTCTTCCCAGCCAGCCTCTGGGATCCTCTCATTCCTGCTGCTTCTTCCATGGATCCTGAGGGTTCAAACTTGGGTCCGTATGCTTATATCTTAGGTGTCATGGATGTCACCACTTCCGCCAGTTACCTAAGCCAGAGTCCCTGTCTGTCCTAGGCTCAGCTCCAATGCCCGATGCAGCCACCTTCCGATGCTGGCACCCTGCCTCCTACCCCAGCTCTCTGAGGTAGGCTCCGAGTGTAGAGGGACAGGATGACAGCCTCTTGAGGACTTGGGTTGCTACTGCTATCGTTCTGTGAGTGCAGATCCCACCTTGTTGCTAGGCCAGTCCACACATAACTCTCGGTCTCTAGAGTGACCGCTCCACAGCCTGCCCCTTACTGCTTTGAAAATGACATCCAAACTGAACAGAATGAGTCCTCAGGTACCATGAAAGGCCTGACAACCTCTCCTGCATCTCCCGGGTCATCCCTTACCACTTCCCCAGCACAAGGAGCCACAAACGGCCACAAATCCCTTCATGGCTCCTCCCACCAAAGGTCGGGGCTTTATTCTTCCACCTTGGGTTGGGGTTGGCCTTACAACTTGGTCTGAAACACAGAACATGACTAGGGAGATGCTGTACAATTTAGAAGAGAGAACTGGCTTAAGCCTGACAGGCCTCACCCTCTTAAGATGGCGCTGCTCTTGAGGAAGTCCAGCAGCTTCCAGCCCCGGTAAGAGAATGGAAGACCTGGTGGGAAGGGAACCAATCAGAAGCATCAGTTGCTGGGCAAGCGATGGAGACTACATTGAACCTACCAGTCATGAGGAAGACTCCCAAGAGCTCATTGACAGAGCCTTTATGACCAGCAGAAAAACCTGCCTTGCGGAGGGAGCCCTGCTCTGTGTTTAGGGCTATTCATTACACAGTTGTAGCTGATGCAACTCTTGGCTTAGCCTGGCCAGCCATCGTTGGTTATTTTTCCCAGTAACATCTCGGGTCATTCATCTGCGTGGGCTGCTCCTTTCTCAGTGAGATGCCCTTCACCCTTTTCTGTTGAGTTTCTGGTCACTAGGCTTCATGTCTGGTATTCCTGATCTCTGGTCTGCCATAGTTCCCTGCAACTGTTTGCTGATGTGTGCCTCATATGTACTAGTTGGGCAAATGACGCTGTTCTCTGAGTCTTTTTATGCTTTGTGAGTGGGACCCACTACTTCCGCCCTGTCTTGGAAACTCAAGTCATTTTCACTCAGAATCTGACACCAGGGGCCACTTAGTAAATGTTCATTTCTCCCTTGCCCCTCCTTCCTGCCCAAACCCACTCTTCTTTCCAGTGCCCCTGCCCATGAGATAGATCCTTCAAGACTGTATGTAGTCTCTGGTGTTGAGCTCCTCCATTAGCTTAGGTGAATACTTGTATATATCTCACGGAATTCATAAGACATAGTGTCTCTTCCCAAAGGCATCATCAGGTTAAGTCGAGACTTCATGCATCGGAATATTTGTGCCAGCTGCCTTTTGTGCTGGCATTGCTCCCTGGTACAGTCCGGTTTACACGTGGCAGAGCCATCGATCTGAGGCTTCTGTCACCTGGCTGCTAAACATCACAACATCGTCCCCATGTTTGTACGTTCTGTCTGTACAGGATCGAAGCTTCCAGTCGACAAATACAAATGCCACGTTAGTTAGTTGACTTTTGATTCTTGTGACAGACTTCTGGGCTCAGCCAGCTTCGATTGCGACAGGCACGGAATGTGTTGAAGCTCGTAGCTTTTTCTTTTTTCACATCATTATTCACAAAAGCAAGATTACATCAGAACTTTAAAAGGCACATTGGGTTTCAAATGGAAGTGATAAGCCCCATCGGGTAGTGGGGACTTTGTGGAAAGAAAATTCAAGGGACGTGTTTTTTAGAAGAGCTAGGAACGTTCATCTTGCGCTGTCACAGTAGGGCTGCAGAGGCCCCAAGCCACTGCCTTGTGCCACATTGGGCTTGCCGTCCTGCCTCTCATGCCAATCATTTCTTGTGATCACAAGGTTTCAAGGTCATGCCTTCAGCATTGTTAGGCAAGAACAAGGTGATGGGGATGTGATGGGAGCTGTGTTGGACTTGACTTGTTAAAATAATGCCCCCCCTCCACTCCAGTTTTTTACCATTGCTACGTGCCGACCTTGGCCTTGAGCTTCCCGTGTGTTTTGTGGGCATTTTCTACACTGACCATTAGCATGTTGATCACTGTGTGGTTGGTAATGATTAACCGATTTTGTTGGACCCCTGGGTCATAGGTGAAGGTACAAAGAAGGCTTCTGTGGTTTTTAGTTTGTTTATTCTGAAATGTTATTTTAGGTTCTTTGCCTAACAAACTGAACTCAAAGACGTGTCAATATGACTCTGTTATGTAAAAGATCTGCAGGGTGCAACTAGCTTGCGAGCTAGAATTGGTGAGTCTGGGAGCCGCCTGCTGGCATAGATGCTCCCTCAGTAAGACTTCCTCTTTGGCCTTTCAACCACTCCCTTAAGTCTAATCAGACTTCCTCTAACAGTAGAAGGGTTAAACTGGTTTCTCTAGGTTTATGGTTGCGCTCTGAGAGACAGTGAGCTGAGGAGTCCATCCTGTGGCACAGTGAATAAGGGAAGGAATAGAGAGGGCATAGTCTGTGGCTGTCTGGATGCTTTTCTGAACGATGTTACCTGTTCGGGCTCATTTGTTCATGGAAGACACGAAACTGTTTTCTGTAGCTGTTTCGAGTGTTGTGCTCTGTGCTATTTAATGAGTAGTTCTAGAAGATATTTAGGAAGCGGCGTGTCCATCCAAGAACCTCTGCTAATAATACGGGGGTTTGAAGATAGGTTGGAGGCAGTGTGTGCTCCTGGGGAGCCCATAGTAACTCTCTGATCGCCTCTTGTCTTTCTTTGTATAGTTCTGAGGGCACTGAACCAAGCTCTCTCTGTGCTAGGCTGTGCACTCTAACAGTAGCCACACCCTAACCCTAGTCTTTTATTCCAGCCAAAGGATGAAGCCCCTTCATTCTCTCCCCTCTCCTTTTTCCCTTCCTCCTTTTCTTTCCTCCCTCCTTAACAAGGTCTTTCTATGTGGCTCAGGCTAGCTTGGAACTTACAATCCTCCTGCCTCAGTCTTCCAAGTAGCCACTTTTGTTTTGTTTTTGTGGTTTGTTTGTTTGTTTTGAGACAAGGTCTTACCACGCAACTCTGGATGCCTTGGAGCTCACCGTGTAGACCAGGCTAGTCTAAAACTCCCAGAGACCTACCTGCTTTTGCCTTCCAAGTGCTGGGATTAAAGGTGTACTTCTTCACACCTAGCTACCTTGCTGGTGTTGTTGAAACTTCCTGACTGTTCTGTGGCACACTTGGTCACAGGACTTATCCAGAGTTCAGCATTTGTGGATCTAAGGGGAAAGTCAGAATGGCGAGCCTCCCACTCCTTTGTCTCTTCATGTTTACTGTCTGCTGGGCACCAGTTTTCACCTCAAAGCCAGAGAATGCACTGAACCTGTCTGGCCAAGTCCTTTGTTTTGCAAGTGATTGACACCTGGCATCCCTAGTCTCCACAGTTCTCACTACATGACTGGGATCTTCTCTGTTCACTATTCCACTGAGATTATTTTTTTTGTTCTCCTTTTTACAAGCTTTTTCAGACCCCATACTTTTACTCTACTCTGGAAATGTCAGGTCACGTATCCAGTGCAGAATTCCACTTGACTTCTGTTCTTGGTACTCACTGCACAGATGTTGTCTGTAAATGCTTGGTGCTGTTTCACTGACTGGGTGGTATCTGCAGTAGCTGCTCATACAGAGCCAAAGTGAGCTCTCACAGAGCCCCACAGACAAGAGTGCTTGTTCTGCGCCAAGTGTAGAATTTGCTCTTGAACACCTGCTCCCTGGCAGAGATTGTTCTGGAAGTACGCATACAAAGGTCATGCAAATACACCCCTTGGTCTTTCAAGACATACAGTCTAGTAAGAAAGGCAAACCTAAGAAGTTACATGACCACAGGTAAATCAGGGCCTAAGAGATTTAGGACTCAGGGGTGGAGGACCTTAGAGGAGAATGAGCTTGGCCCTACTTGACGTCACACAATAAGTGCTCATTGTATGATTAGCAAATCATATTAGCCATTGTCCTAGAGTGGCAACAGGCAAGATTCTTCATCATAAAAGGTTGTCAGGGGACACCTAAATTCCAGGTACTTTGTCCTATTCCAGCCTGAAACTTTATGTCTGTTTCTTTTGTTTCCTATTTATCAAAAATGTTCTTGGAGTTTTCAAATGGACAACTCCTTAATTCCCAAGGGAATATGGCTGTTACTGAATTCAGTTATCCCAAGCCATGTGGGCACTGCTAAGATGGGGTTTGTTCCTCAGTCCCCTATCCCTCTGGAATATATAGGGCACAGGGCACAGTCACTGGCTGTCCTGGCTGCTCTTCTCCATGAATCAGCACTGGTGGTAAACTGTGGATGTTGGACACCATGGTAAGACTGCCCCGGATGTTTTTGCTCTCAATCAGTCTGCGAGGATGCCAGGGCCTGCCAGGAATCTCAGGGCCAGTGTGTTGGGGTGTGCCCATGTGACCTCTGTTATCTATCTGGGGGACTCATTCAAAGGGAAAGGCACTTATCTGCCCTGGTTGGAATCAAGAAGAACCAACGTGTTCCTCAATGTGCGCGGTGCCAGGCCCTGCGTCCAGAGTTCACGTCACAATTGCTCTACTTGTGTTAGCTCATCTAGTTGTGAACAGCCAGACCAATGTTTCTCTGCCCGAGTCCTGGTTATCCCTTAAAAGCAACCAGTCAAGTGACATGATTCCCAAGCTTTGGGGCTCCCTGAAAGTCATGACAAGGAAACGAAACTCATGGCCTTAGGTCAGTGCCCCTAGTTTGTAGGGATAAAGGCTGCTGTCGGAGGCAGTGACAAAAAAGGAGAAGACACCGCCCAATCCTCAGCTCAAACTCTGCCCAGCTGTGACCTTTTTATAGGGATGAACTTTATGGCTGATAATCACAACTGCGGCTTTTGAACTCTTTGTTTGTTCATGGTGAAGATAACTTATGTAATGCTTATCGCTCTGCTCTCTGACTTGCCGATTGAAGAGCCAGTCCTTTGCATATAATGCAGAAGTCCGTGTGTAGATGGGCTGGGGTAGTAGCTCAGTGATGGAGTATGCTGGGTGTGCCTGAGGCCCTGGGCTCCATCCCCAGTGCCACCCCTCAAGTAAAAAGTAGCTGCAGATTTGTGGTGTAACATCCACAAGCACATCATTATCCCACAAAGATCAATGACTTTGTAGGGGTGGGTGAGGGCACATGCATACATGTACCTGGACTCATGCACTCACACACATCTGCCTGTACTCATGTGCTTGTGCATATGTGCCTGTACACATATGTGCCTGTACACATGTACCTATACTCATGTGCCTATACTCATGTATCTGTACTCATGTGCCTGTACACATATGTGCCTGTATGCATGTTTCTGTACACATATGTACTTTTACACATGTGTCTGTACACATATGTACCTGCACACATGTGCCTGTATCAATGAGTCTGCACACATGTGCCTGTACACATGCTTGTACAATGTGAACTATCTTCCTCAATTGATCTCTACTTAACTTTTTGAGACAGAGTCTCATGAACTCAGACTTAGCTAGGTTGGCTGACCATCCAGTCCTGGGAATCCTCCTGCCTCTGCCTACTCAGTGCTGGGATTATTGACACACACTGACATGCCTGGCTTTTTTTGTCAGTGACGGGATATGAACCCAGGGCCTTAAACTCTCACAGCAAGCACTTTACCGACTGAGCCATCTCCCCAATCCCAGGGTGATGAGTTCTCCCTGTGTGTAATGATCACCCGTGACAAACTGTCAGGATTCCAAGCTCGAGGGGTGAATTTCACAGAAATAGGTAATTGTAGCGATTTTTCATTTCTCAAGGAAGCCGAAACGCCTCTCCCTCTGCAATCAAAAAGTTTGCTGACATTCGGCAAATGGGAAACGTGGCGATGGCGGTTCACACGTGTTCATTCAGTGCTTTGGGAAATGGTCTTCAGAAGACACAGCTCTCTGTGGTCACAGCACGACAGGAGCTGCAGCATTTGGAACCCACAGCCCCCCTAGCATGCAGCAGCTCCAGCCCTCTCTATGACAGGGGAGCTGTGGTCCTCTCTGTGACTATAGAAAAACTATGGAAAAACAGGTCAGGGAGCTAAATGTCCTCTAATCCGTCTGGCTAGGTGGTGGGTGACCCTATCAAGCTTAGGGGAAGGAGGCTGAGTCAGGACCTACTGAAGACAGCTGTGGGGCAGCTTGGGCAGAGGTGAAACTACAAAGAGACCTAGTGTGATAAATTCCTTTGGGGTTGAAGGGGCTGTGACAAGTACGTGATGGGAAAAGATGAGTTCCAAAGGGCTGAACTGACACACTAGGGGATTGGACTTTGGGCTAGAGGGCATACGGAGTCATTTAAGATTATGGAGAAAGAATTATTTATCCATATGGAGACGGTTTTGGTTTTTGCTTTTGGGGGCGGGGGTTGTTTGTTTGTTTGTTTTGGGTTGGGTCGGTTTAACTTTTTGGTTTTTGTCATCTGCTTCTTGTTTTGCTGGCAGGTAAATGGAATTTGATGTTGCCTGAGACTTATCTACCTAGATGTCTTTAAAACTCCACAAAGCATTTGTTGCTATGTCATTTTTTTTCTAGGACCATCTACCATACCCTGGCCTTCATGTGTATAGGAAGAGCACTCCCTGACTGCTTCTTCCTTCCCCCTTGGTGCCCCTCAGCCAAGCCCAGTGGCCTCCCTGCTGATCCTAGAATGTGCTGGCATGCACTAGCACTTGGTGTTCTTTTTGCTGGAACATTCTTCTCCAGAACGGAGCTCACCCTTCTGGGTCTTCCCCCGTGCGAGGCATCTGTTCCCCATCTGCCCTTGCTGGATCATCTCACCCCCCAGCAGACATCCCGTTCAGTTGGCCCCCACCTGTGTCCCCATTAGAAGGCACGTTCTAGGGAAGTGGACTTTGCTTCTGTCCGTGGCTGGAAAGCTGAGCTCAGTGTAGTGGACAGACAGAAAGCAACGAAGGGTTGCCAACTGCATGTAGCTTGGCACCTTCTGCGTTTTATTGCTCACAGATTTTAGAATATGTATGTATTTTATTTTATATGTAGTATGAATATTTATCCTAGATTTATATATGTGTCCCAAACACCAGAATGCCCACAGGAGTCAGAAGAGGGCGTCAGATCCCTTGGAACTGGAGTTACAGATGATTGTGAGCCACCACACTGGTGTTGGGAATTAAACCCAGGTCCTCTGCAAGAGCAACAAGTGCTCCTAACTGCTGAGTCATCTCTCCAGACCCCGTTCAGAGAATCTAATTACTGTGCTTTCGAGAGTCAAGGGTAGGGAGTCAGTGCTGCCACTGCTGAGATTTGAACTTAGACAGCGATGTTTTCAATTCGGAACAGAAACTGGCTATTTTTCCTCCTACAGATTGGTGCTCTGTGGCCCGCCTGGCCACAACCATTCAACATGGTGGACACAGAGAGCCCCATCTGTCCTCTCTCCCCACTTGAAGCAGATGACCTGGAAAGTCCCTTATCTGAAGAATTCTTACAAGAGATGGGAAACATTCAAGAGATTTCTCAGTCCCTCGGAGAGGAGAGTTCCGGAAGCTTTAGTTTTGCGGACTACCAGTACTTAGGGAGCTGTCCAGGCTCGGAGGGCTCTGTCATCACAGGTAAGGGCTGCTTTCTAGGAAGATCTTTTTAGGTGTGAATTCTTCTCAAAGAAAATAAGGCATTTAAAAAAAGAATCTCTGCCTTCCTGTCTGTCTGTCTGTCTGTCTGTCTCTCTAGTTCTGATGAATTCTTTACAGATTCTTTACGATTTTCGTGTGAATAATGATGCCATGTGCTGCAAAGACAGTTTTCTTCCATTTGATGGGTCTTTTTAGTCTCCTTTTATTACAATGTTATACTGGCCATAACATCCAGTACAATGTTAGACAGGAATGGCCATGCCTGCTGTTATACTGGTCCATGGAAAAGCCACACACTCTTTTGCCACAGTGTCCTGACTGCAGTTTCTCGTAGATGCCCTCTCACAGTGTTCGTATGGGGTGCTTAGATGTTTACCGAACTGATAGTGTCACCTTCTTGTCCCAGTGTGCTGTGAGCTTTTATTAGGCATTGATGTCAGATTTGGGGAAGTTCTTATGTACCTGGGGTGATGATTAAAAGGGCTTCCTTTTAGTTGGTTGGTTAGTTAGTTAGTTAGGTAGTTAGGTAGTTTACTTACTTACTCACTTACTGGTTTTTTTGAAACAAGGTTGCCCTGTATAGCCCAACTGTCTTTTGAATTTATTTTGTAGACCAGGCTAGCCTCAAACTCACAGAGGTCCACCTGCTTCTGATTCCCAAGTGCTAGGACCAAAGGCTTGCACCACCACCGCCTGGCCCCTTTTAGTTTATTAACATGGTAAATTGCACAGGTCAAAGGTTAAGCTAAGCTCCCAGTGAAAAATGTTAGTTTGTCCTAACGACCATCTTGGTATATAGTTTAATCTAACTGTCTAAGATTTTATTAAGGGAATCTTGGTTTTTGTTTTCAGAATCTAAAACTAAAACTAACCCCCCTCACCCCCCCTCTCTCCCTCCCTCCCTCCCCACTCCTTTGGTCTTAGATTGATTCTTGCATTTTCTTGCATTGTTAAACTAGGAAATGTTCTCTCATTTTTGGTTTCCTGAAAGTTTTTCTATAGAAGTGATACTTGAGTTTCCTTGAAAGCTTGGGAGATTTCATATAGGAAGCCGTCTGAGCCTGGAGTTTTCTTAATTCACAGCCTTTTCTTTCTTCCTTCCTTCCTTTCTTCCTTCCTTTCTTTCTTTCTTTCTCTCTCCCTTTTTCTCTTTCTTTCTCTCTTTCTTTCTTTCTTATTGACAGAGTCTTACTACGTAAACTAGGGCTTACAGAAATCTACCTGCCTCTACCTCCCAAGTGTTGGGATTAAAGACATAAAAGTATTCAATTTCTTTCCTAGGTAGAGGGAAGACTGTTCATTTTTCCCCCTCTCTTTTTAAATGTTGATCATTTGTTTCTGTATTAGGTTCTCTACACAAAAAGAACATATACTGTGGTTATGTATGGTTGTAAAGGGGAGTTTATTAGGTTGACTTACATAATTGGAGGCCAGGTGGTATCCCAATAGCTTTCTGCATGCCGATAAGCCAAAGGACCTAATTTTAGCTCAGTCTAGGGACCCCAAAACCTCAAAACACAGGGGCTCCAGCAATCTTAGTCTAAGGCTGCAGGCTGCCCACTGCCTAGGCAGCACTAATGTCCAGTGTCCTCTGGTGGTGGGAGCAGCCTCAATTGTACTTGCTCAGAAAGGGGCCCTTGCACACACTGGCTAACGTCTCTGTTTCTTTGCTTTTATTCCATCAGGTACCCTGGCTCATGGGATGCTGCTGCCCATACTTAGGGCCAGTCTTTCTCCCTTAGTGGTCCTTCCACATGTCAATCTTCTCTCAGAACAGCCTATAGACACACCCAGATGTGTTCTTTACTAGTCAGCCCCTCCGTCATCTCTCAGCACAGAAGAATTAACAACAAAGACTGTCACAGCATCTTTCGAAGAATGTGTTAGTTCCATCTAACTTGTTGAACTTACAGCCATGAAGCGGTTCCTAATGTGTCTTTATTGCCACTCTACTATTTAGGGAATTTGTACTGCTTCTGCCTGTTCTGTCTTAGCTTCATTTCTGTTGATGTGATAAAAACACACTGACAAAGCCACTTAGGGGGGAAAGTATTGTTTAAGTCACAGTTCCAAGTCACAATCCATCACAGCAGTGATGTTCGCAACAGGAGCCTGAGGGGGTTGGTCATATCACATCCATAAACAGGAAGGTAGAACAGTGAATGCCAGCGCTCAGCTCACTTTTCTTTGAGATAGAATCTCTCCTATTTATTTGCCTGAGTGTACGTCTGTGTACAGTGCATGTGCAGTGCCCACATCAGCCAAAAGAGAGCATCAGATCTCTTGTGCCTAGAGTTACAGACAGTTGCAAGAAGTCTCGTGAGTGATAGGAATTGAACTCCAGCCCTCTGGAAGAGCAACCAGTGCTCTTCACTTGAGCCCTCTCTCCAGCCCCCACTTTCTCGACTCTTACATAGTTCAGGATCCCCTGTGTAGGGAATGGTGCTGCCCACAGTGGGCAGGTCTTCCCACCCTCTCTGTTAATGTCGATTGATATGGTTGTGTATATATGCCCTGTTTCCTTTCTCTATGTATCCATCGTGAGACACTAAGGTTGACTCCGCATCTCAGCTATTGTGAATAGTGATGTGTGGGGTACAGGCAACCCTTCAGCAGATTGATTTCAGTTCTCATGGACATGTTTCCAGAAGGATGGTGGGGTTGTTTCAGCCCATGGTAGTTTCCCCTTTTGTTATCAGAGGAAGCTCTATATAATTTCCCATAATAGCTCTGCTGAGTTATATCCCCATCAACCGTATGCAATGGTGCCCTCTGCATTCTTGTGACACCTGTCACTCATACTTTAAATGTATATGTATATATATATGTATAATTTCAATTTGTATACATTTTCTACTCTAACCCTTTGCTTGTGATGTGCCTTGAGTTGCCCCCCTCATGTTTCTCATTGCATGAGCTTCTGAATGCAGGCTAACGGCTGCTTCTGAGTATTTTTCTGTTTTCATCTTCCCCCATGCCTTTGGATAGTTCCTATTGCTGTGTTTTCCAGTTCGCCAATCTTTTCTTCAGCAGCATCTAATCTACCTGGTTTATTTTTCACACCAGATATTGCAGTTTTTATCACTAGTGCTATGATCCGCCCAGTCTTTTCACCCTCATTTCTACACAGCCCACCCAGTCTTCTGTCTCGAATGTTGGAGCATGGTCAGAATAACTCTTTAATGCCTTGGCTGCAAATTCTATCACCTGTGTCATTTCTTGCTTTCTTTCATTCATTTCTCTTCTCATCAAGAGCCAAAATTCCTGCTCATGTGCCTTGTAATTTCTTTTTATTGAGTGGCACTTGTTGTGAGCTCTGTGGTGTGGTGGACTCTGCATTCCAATAGGCGTGCCCAGGCTTTGCTCAGATGCAATCAAGTGACGGTGAAGTGTCTGATCCTTTCAGGTCCTCCTCCTGGCTTTGTTAGATGGAACCGTCTAACTTTTACTCGAGAGGCGAGTTCCTCACTGCCAAAGTAGTAAATGCCCCGAGTGCTGCACCAGATGCTCTGCTCAGTCAGGAACATCCACTGTGCAGGGCAAGGACAGGAGTGCACTCGGCCCTGTAAGTGCAGTTCCCTGGGACCAGTTGCTGCTGGGGTGGCCTTTATAGTTGCCTTTTTGTTGTGTTGTGGGATGTCTTTTAATTTGGCGTGTGTGTGTGTGTGTGTGTGTGTGTGTGTGTGTGTGTGTGTATTTGTGTGTGTGTGTAGAGGAGGAAGAGGACAGATGTATATGTGGTATGTATGTGTGTATGTGTGTGTGTGTATAGAGGAGGAAGTGGACATATGTATATGTGGTGTGTGTGTGTAGAGGAGGAGGTGGACATATGTATATGTGGTGTGTGTGTGTGTGTGTATGTGTGTGTATGTGTGTGTGTGTGTATGTGTAGAGGAGGAGATAGGCATGTGTATATGTGTCAGGGGTTGTAGGTCAGAAGACAACTTTCATGTGTCTCTTCCTGCTGTGGGTTCCTGGAATGCAAAAAGTCAGTCTTTTGTACCATTGAACCATCCCACCAACCTCCCTTTGTTGGTTTCTTGACCTAAGATCTTACTCCATTGTAGCTCATGCTGTCCTAGAACTCACTGTAAAGTTCAGGCTGGCCTCGAACTCATACACATCAATCTTGGCTACTTCTTTTTTTTTTTTTCTTTGGTTCTTTTTTTCGGAGCTGGGGACCGAACCCAGGGCCTTGCGCTTCCTAGGTAAGCGCTCTACCACTGAGCTAAATCCCCAACCCCAATCTTGGCTACTTCTAATCCCTAGCCATTAAGTATGACGCTAGTAGGGTTGAGGAGATGGTTCTGTGGGTCAAAGAGTTTGCCGTGTAAGGGTGAAGACGTGACTTCCAAAAGCATGTTTGAGAGACAAAGAAGTCAAGTGCAGTGGCGTGGTTCGAGACCGCAGTGGCATGTGCAGGGAAGGCGGGCCAACGTACGAGCCTCTGAGAAGCTCTCACACCAGCTACCCGGTGTATAGAGGGGTGAACAACAGAAAAGAGGCCCTGTCTCAAACAAGATGGAGGTTGGCAGCCCATGCCCAGGTTGTCCTCTGACCTCCACATCCATGCCATAGCGTGTACACAACATACACAACAGCACTTGTACACATAACAACAGTGCACACAGACACACACGCTATCCACACAAGCTTTGAGAAGAGATACACTTCTATAAATGCTCATGCTGCTTGCTTTCTGTGTACCCGTTCCCGAGTCAGCTGGGTAAGCAACCAGAGATGTGATCTTTATCATGACTGTTTTGCTCTAAATGTGACTGTCTCTTTCTGCATGCATGCCAGCCAGGAGTGACAGCAGCCCTACACAACCCTGCCAGCACTTTCATCGCCACTTTTGAGGGAGTTTAGTTTAATCGGTGTACAGTGATAGTCTCTGTGGCTTTAACTTGAAGTCTGTTAAGGACAGTGACGCTGAGCGTGTTTCCATACACACACTCACCATCCGTCTGTCTTCTTGGGTGAAGCATGTATTCAGGTCTATTGATGCCCTTTTTAAAAGGGTGTATTTATTCATTATGTACATAACACTCTGCTGGCATGTAGGCCTGAAGGCCAGAAGAGGGCATCAGTTCCCATTACAGATGGTTGTGAGCCACCATGTGGTTGCTGGGAATCGAACTCAGGACCTCTGGAAGAGCAGCCAGTGCTTTTAACCTCTGAGCCATCTCTCCGGGTCTCTATTGATGCTTTTTATCTGTGTTGTTTTCTATTGGTTAGTTTTAAGACTTCGTTGCATCTCTTGGACACTGGACTTTTAAAGAGTGGGTGTTTAAAACTATCTTCTCCCAGGCCCTGCCCTATCTCTTTTTTTTTTTCGGCTTTCCTCTCCTCTCCTTTCTCAACTCTCTTTCTCTTGTCAATCTCAGCATGTTTTTGTCTCCTCTCTCAACACACACTCTCTTGGTTCTCCTCCACTTTTCTCTCCTCTGTTTCTCTACGTATTCTCCTCCCTCTTCTGTCTCCTCCTCTGCCCCCATCTCTACCTCCACTCTGTCTCTGCCTCCATCTGTCTCTGTCTCTGTCTCCGTCTCCATTTCTGTGTCTGACTTACTCTATAGCCCAGGCTGGTCTTGAACTCACCAATCATCTTATGTTAGCTACTGGATTTTAGGGTTGAAAGCATGTGTCACGACCCCTGTGGGTGCAACTGTTTAGTCTGTATTGCAGTGCTACTGAGTAACAGTGACAACAAAATTGAAAAGCAGCTAGCTCTGTGTTGGGCATGTGGCATGGGAGACTGGGGGCCCTGTGGAGGTCCCATAATATGGCCTCTGAAGAGCTGGAAGTAGGATACGAGGCAGGAGGCAGGCTAGTGCACATGAGCCTCAAGATGGTGGCACCATGGTAAGTAACTATGGGCAGTGTGTTCCCAGGGGCCAGGCTGATTCAAGAGAGGCACCTGCTCACATGACTCGTCTCCCTCTTATGCAAAGTTATCTTCCCAAGGATCTGATTCTGACATGGGTGGTAACACCTTGGGTCTCACCCACTTTCCCTTTCTCTGTAGACACCCTCTCTCCAGCTTCCAGCCCCTCCTCAGTCAGCTGCCCTGCTGTCCCCACCAGTACAGATGAGTCCCCTGGCAATGCACTGAACATCGAGTGTCGAATATGTGGGGACAAGGCCTCAGGATACCACTATGGAGTCCACGCATGTGAAGGCTGCAAGGTACGGAGGCCTCGGGAGAAGGGTGAGGTAACCACATGGCTCCATGCCTTTGTTCCTCCACAAGATGGCTGTCAGAAAGAGCAGAGAACTGGCTTCGGTGGCAAATTGACTCCTCTTTTGAAAATCTAGGGCAGGTTGTTTGCTGTACTTTGTAAATATTTGAGAGGGGCATGTCCTTTAAAACAAAACGAACAAGGAAACAAAAAAAAACAGACAATTTAAAAATAACCCTTTCCATGGCACAAAGTATAGACTACACACTTTACCTCAGGACCACCCCAGAAACCAGCTAGAGCAGAGGTGACCGTGTAGAGGAATGTGTTTACCCACTACCTCAGGACCTCTCCAGAGGTCAGTTAGGGCAGAGGTTACCAGGCATTGAGCAAGGGTGTTCTGTCCCTTGCTCAGGGTCCACAGTTCCTAGCTCCCCTACTCCTCTAACTGACCCCCAGCCAGTCACTT